>NC_079172.1:67303598-67603598 GCF_947568905.1 Ostrea edulis | reverse complement strand
ACTTTATATTCAGACCGGTTCAGATCTTCAGCTGATATCAAAATGTGCTCAAAGTACTGAAATGTGTCTAGTTTCTCTGATTATATAGTGAAAGTATTATTTTGTTCTTGTGGACCTCGGTCAATGCCCACAGCGCAGATCAAGACTTGCTGGAGTATTTTTATACCCCGATCGAGTGCATCTATATGTGAAACTCTATGATATATGGAGAGAGATGACATAAATAGCCTTTATCTGTGTCTTTAATGCGCTTTAGAAACAAATTAAGCAGACTATCTGTTCTATTGCACACATTAGCATTACCTTTTTGAAATCAGTCATCGAGTATTTGTGCAGTGTTGTAATTAGTTTGATAGTTCACACGACTTTTCTGATCACACCTGATTTCTCTGCTGGTTTTTTGATTGCTCACTATCACGTTTACCCTGATAAAGATAGAGGACTCACGGCGGATGTGACCGGTCGACAGGGGACGCCTACTCCTCCTAAGCTCTGGAATTCCAGTGGTCCATGTTTGCCCTACTCTTAATTTTCTATTCACGTGATTCTTTATAGGATTTATGAGATTAATCGCTGTTCGTTATCTTCACATTTTGCATTGTATAAGAACTATTATTAACGCAAAATGCCATACATTATTTTACCTTGAAACAAGCATGTATTTTGAAATGATTATTTGACATTTTCATATCATGATTGATATCAAAGTATGGTACTGGCCGTGTTGATTTCTAGTTGGCGGTCGCAGTTAATGGGGACAGAGAACCAGACAAATAAAAGACTTTAGACTAGTTCTACAGCTTAAATCTCAGTGATTCTACAGCCTACATCTCACAGGTTCTACAATTTACATCTCACTGGTTTTACTACTTAAATCTCACTAGTTCTACTGTATACATCTCACTGGTTCTACTACTTAAATCTCACTGGTGCTACAGCCTACATCTCACTGGTTCTACTACTTAAATCTCACTGGTTCTATAGCCTACATCTCACTGGTTCTACTACTTAAATATCACTGGTTCTACTGTATACATCTCACTGATTTTACAGCCTACATCTCATTGGTTCTACAGTCTACATGTCACTGATTCTAAAACTTAGATCTCACTGGTTCTACAGCCTATATCTCACTGGTTCTACAGCTAAATCTCACTGGTTCTACAGCCCACATCTTGCTGGTTCTACAGCCTACATCTCACTGGTTGTACAGCCTACATCTCTCTGATTCTACAGTCTACATCTCACTGGTTCTACAGCCTACATCTCACTGGTTCTACAGCCTACATCTCATTGGTTCTACAATCTACACCTCACTGGTTCTATATAATACATCTCACTGGTTCTACAGCGTACATCACACTGATTCTACAACCTACATCCCATTGGTTCTACAGCCTACATCTCACTGGTTCTACAGCCTACATTTCACTGGTTCTACAGCCTACATCTCACTGGTTCTACAGCCTACATCTCGCTGGTTCTACAACCTACATCTCACTGGTTCTACAGCTTAAATCTCAGTGATTCTACAGCCTACATCTTACTGGTTCTACAGCCTACATCTCACTGGTTTACAGTCTACATTTCACTGGTTCTACAGCATTCATTGCACTGGTGTTACAGCTTAAATCTCGCTGATTCTACAGCTTAAATCTCATTGATTCGACAGCCTACATCTCACTGATTCTACAGCCTACATCTCACTGTTTCTACATCCTTTATCTCACTGGTTCTACAGCCTGTATCTCACTGATTCTACAGCCTACATCTCACTGGTTCTACTTCTTAAATCTCACTGATTCTAAGCCTACATCTCACTGGTTCTACAGCCTACATCTCACTGGTTCTACAGCCTACATCTCACTGATTCCAAAACCTACATCTCGCTGGTTATACAGCCTATATTTCACTGGTTCTACTTCTTTAATCTCACTGGTTCTACAGCCTACATCTCACTGGTTCTACAGCCTACATCTCACTGGTTTTACTACTTAAATCTCACTGGTTCTACTGTATACATCTCACTGGTTCTACTACGTAAATCTCACTGGTTGTACAGCCTACATCTCACTGGTTCTACAGCCTACATCTCACTGGTTCTACAACCTACCTCTCACTGATTCTAAAGCCTACATCTCGCTGGTTCTGCAGCCTATATTTCACTGGTTTTACAGCTTAAATCTCATTGGTTCTACAGCCTATATCCCGCTGGTTCTACAGTCTATATCTCACTGGTTCTACATCCTATATCTCACTGGTTCTACAGTCTGTTTTTCACTGGTTCTACAACCTATATCTCATTGGTTTTACATCCTATATCTCACTGGTTCTACAGATTACATATAAATTCAAAATCAATATTGTTGTCACGACAGTGAGTTTTCATAACGAAAGATCAAAATGCAAAACGCTAATAATTGTTACGCGGTTATGAGAATAAAATACATTTTCATTATAATTCATCCTGTAAGATTTTCTATAGGATTGAAAACTTTAAGAGATCCTGATTTATGATATTAATTTCCCTTCATTCTGAATCAGAGCATACTTTGTCTTTGGGACGAATAGTCACTAACATTTCTATATGCCAAAAAAATCAACAACAAAAAAAAAAATCAAGTGAACCTTTTTACTGCTTTGTCTAAATAAATTGTCATTGTAATCATTGGGTTTATATCAGAGTGCGGGCAGTGTTGATATTTACAATATTATCGTTAACAGAGTGTGTTTTGGAGTATTGATATTTACAAGATTATCGTTAACAGAGTGTGTTTTGGAGTATTGATATTTATAAGATTATCGTTAACAGAATGTGTTTTGGAGTATTGATATTTATAAGATTATCGTTAACAGAATGTGTTTTGGAGTATTGATATTTATAAGATTATCGTTAACAGAGTGTGTTTTGGAGTATTGATATTTATAAGCTTATCGTTAACAGAATGTGTTTTGGAGTATTGATATTTATAAGATTATCGTTAACAGAGTGTGTTTTGGAGTATTGATATTTATAAGATTATCGTTAACAGAGTGTGTTTTAGAGTATTGATATTTACAAGATTATCGTTAACAGAGTGTGTTTTGGAGTATTGATATGTACAAGATTATCGTTAACAGAATGTGTTTTGGAGTATTGATATTTATAAGAGTATCGTTAACAGAGTGTGTTTTGGAGTATTGATATTTATAAGATCTACATTCATGTCATTTTATATAAGAATTCTATTCGGCGTAATAGTCCTATCTCGAGGGATCAAACGAGACTTGTCCACAACCTGTCACCGGACTTTGGAGAGACTAGTCCACAACCTGTCGCCGGACTTTGGAGAGACTAGTCCACAACCTGTCGCCGGACTTTGGAGAGACTAGTCCACAACCTGTCATCGGACTTTGGAGAGACTAGTCCACAACCTGTCACCGGACTTTGGAGAGACTAGTCCACAACCTGTCACCGGACTTTGGAGAGACTAGTCCACAACCTGTCACCGGACTTTGGAGAGACTAGTCCACAACCTGTCACCGGACTTTGGAGAGACTAGTCCACAACCTGTTACCGGACTTTGGAGAGACTAGTCCACAACCTGTCGCCGGACTTTGGAGAGACTAGTCCACAACCTGTCACCGGACTTTGGAAAGACTAGTCCACAACCTGTCACCGGACTTTGGAGAGACTAGTCCACAACCTGTCGCCGGACTTTGGAGAGACTAGTCCACAACCTGTCACCGGACTTTGGAGAGACTAGTCCACAACCTGTCACCGGACTTTGGAGAGGCTAGTCCACAACCTGTCGCCGGACTTTGGAGAGACTAGTCCACAACCTGTCGCCGGACTTTGGAGAGACTAGTCCACAACATGTCACAGGACTTTGGAGAGACTAGTCCACAACCTGTCACCGGACTTTGGAGAGACTAGTCCACAACATGTCACAGGACTTTGGAGAGACTAGTCCACAACCTGTCGCCGGACTTTGGAGAGACTAGTCCACAACCTGTCGCTGGACTTTGGAGAGACTAGTCCACAACCTGTCACCGGACTTTGGAGAGACTAGTCCACAACCTGTCACCGGACTTTGGAGAGACTAGTCCACAACCTGTCACCGGACTTTGGAGACCAGTATGTAATTCACAGTTTCACTTCCCTCTCCGTATCAGCAGGTGTGAATGCAGGACGTCTACTGTCGCGTAATAGACCTGATGTAGCACAGCCTTCTGTCTGTAGACAGGGCCGTAACTGCCGATGAGGCAGACGAGGCAACTGCCTCGTCTGATTTTTTGGCAAAAAAGAAAATAAAATTATATAAATGTTATATTATAGGATATATGTTTAAAATGAAGACAAGCACCTTTGTCTTTGACACCATATTACGATTCTTTACATAGTACAAATGAAACACAAACATGATAAATTGGGATTTAAAAAGTGTCATTTTCAGTCGTAAAGTCAATCGGCGGCCCCCAATCCCCTGCCTCCCCTGATTTAGAACCCTACTTACGGCCCTGGTAGACAAACTTACACAATAAAGCACCATCAGAGAGATCTAGAGTTGGAATCACGTGTCTAGGTGGAACATGTTAAATGAGCTCTTTCGTACGATGACAATCTTCTCTTCGTCTGTGGAGGTCCCTAGAATCGCTGTATATTGCAAACCTTGCTAACAAATGGAGTCTTTTAAATACTGCATGTACATCAGTATGGTATATTATGTTTTGTTATAATTTCATTGTGTAAGTTGTTGTATATACTTTATACCTATGAACTTTATGGTTCTTGGTCAATAAACAATTATACAGTACCATGTAGATAAACGTGCGAGCGAGATTAATTCTCTCAAATTAAGAATCGATAGCACATCGTTGCAATATGCCGGAAAGAATTACATTACAAATGCGTTTAACTAAATATAAGTTTCTATAAGCGTGACTTGTTAGTTCGGTGGATTAGCCATAGAACTGCGAAATCTGTAGATTTTGAGATTGAGTCCAGCAGGGAGTTAGATCTTTTTTCCTCATCTTTTGCATTAAAAATGCGAGTTTTAGCCAAATGAGCGGAATTTTACTAAGAGCGTTTTGTATCATTTTTAGATTACTTATCCCATCTGCAGTGCTCTTAACATATACTTTGACTAATTAACATATTTAACCACACATTTATAATTTTCAAATTCGTAAATTTTCGTTGTATTTTTATTCGTCAATGGTGTAAAGCACTTTAGAGTAATTTGGTATTCTAATGTTTTAAATAATAATGATAATAGGTCAAACCTTTTAGATATTTAAATATTACTAAAGGTATCTTTATCATTTTGCATGTAAACATATGTTTTTGAAACATGAAAACAAATGGCTGTGCAGAAAAATTGTCCTTCACGTGCATTGTTAATTTGTCTAGGTTTAGTTGCTCACTCCCAACTGTATAAAAACAAAAATGGCTAATGCCCATGTAAACAGGCAAATCGTTTATTTATTTCAATAATGCTTATCATTTTACTACACACTTTTGTATGTAGAGGACAATGGGGGGAAAAGCAAAAAATCTTTGAGTAATTCCTGCTCTCGATTTCGTTTATTTCTTTGAAGATGTTTAAGCGTACTCTAAATAGCGAAGACAGCCTGTTGACCTAAACTAGAAGAACCTATTGCAGAGAAACCTACAAAATCCGGAGAAAAGAACGATAAAAAAAAGGAGTTGCAATAAAAAGGCACAAGAGAATGCTTTTGAGCCGGGTATATTTATTTCAGTTGGTTAGGCAAGAACAAACAAACAAAAATCAATATTGTTCTCAACACAGCGAGTTCTCATAACGTAAGATCAAAATGCAAAACGCTAATTATTGAAACAAAATACCAATGGATGATGCAGAATGGCCAGATGACAAAATGACGTCACCTGAAACTGCAGAAAACTAAAAATGAAGGAAAGGACAATGGAATCTCATACGCACATAATGAGATTAGCGGCATTTTTAAAATAGATATCGTCTGAGGCGGAATTGACAATTGGAATGTGTATGTACAATGCATATTGACATTTTATTATAATCACAAAATGAATGACTGCTTAGTATTTTCAGGAGCTGGTGTTGAATCGTTTCTTTTCATCTTGTTCTCGAGTTTCCTCACCTTGTGACATTGATGGTAACGATATGCCAATCCAGTCATCGCATGCATTATGTTTTCTTCTTCCATGCCTCGTCCCCGAGTCGATTAGGCCCGGCAGGAACCTGAGGGATCCTACTGGAGTAAATTAAACAATTTATTTACCCAATTTTGTCCGACAAACAGTCGCTGTCGGAGGTCCGCAGAGAAGAATAGCCTCAACGAGTTTATGAAAAAGATACAAAATATCGTCTACGACAGCTTTTCAATACACCGTTGACTGTAATTTTAAACACATCATTAATAAAGGGTGTCGATTCATCGCTCATGGCAAGTTTTAATCGCGAGAGCCACAAGGTGCCATTTTGTTTTCGAATCAATCATGAAATGACAACAAAAAAATAAAGATATCTTTAGATGAGTTTATTCAGGAGGGTATGCATGTTATTCTGTAAATAGAATTTGATATTATTAGCGATAAATTCCGTGGCTATTAAGTCAGTAAGAAGGGAATCTAACACTGGAAATGGCAGTTACATACCATTGGTTCTTCTACAATGTATATAAATAACTATAGTCCAGGTATTCGGGATAGTACACAATAGTCCAGGTATTCGGGATAGGTCACAATAGTCCAGGTATTCGGGATAGGTCACAATAGTCCAGGTATTCGGGATAAGTCATAATATTCCAGGTATTCGGGATAGGTCACAATAGTCCAGGTATTCGGGATAGTACACAATAGTCCAGGTATTCGGGATAGGACACATAAGACTATTAGAGACTTTCAGATATCAGTCAGTAGAGGAACCATAATATTTCTCTTTTTTAATTTTCTGATAAGAAGTATTTAATATTTGCTCGTTTGTAAAATACATGTAATTCCATTCTTTCTTAACTCAACACTACCAGTATTTCTGGACTAAACCAAAACTTGGTCTACTCTGAGGAATCGTAGACCTGTTCTGAACACACATGTACACATGTATAACGATGTAGAACTGTTCTGAACACACATGTACACATGTATAACGGTATAGACCTGTCCTGAACACACATGTACACATGTATAACGGTGTAGACCTGTCCTGAACACACATGTACACATGTATAACGATGTAGAACTGTTCTGAACACACATGTACACATGTATAACGGTATAGACCTGTCCTGAACACACATGTACACATGTATAACGGTGTAGACCTGTCCTGAACACACATCTACACATGTATAACGGTGTAAGCCTGTCCTGTACACACATGTACACATGTATAACGATGTAGACCTGTCCTGTACACACATGTATAACGGTGTAAACCTGTCCTGAACACACATGTACACATGTATAACGGTGTAGGAACTTCCCATTGCTATTTCTAGTTGTCATCTATAAAGCCGTGTAGTTACATCTGAAACACAATGTTCTGTTTTCCACGTGAAAGTAGTGTCTGACATCTGGAGGTGACACAAATCCTGATACATTGAAGAAATGCATAGATAGATAAACTTCTGTACGATATCTTTTAGCAACAATATACTCCGGATATATGGAAATTCATGGGCCCGAACTGAATTGCTTATTTTATCCAAATTGTTAAACTATATAATGTTATTAGGAATTTTTGTTTACTTCAATATACATGTAACAAATAGTTCAATATAAGGGACTTCAATATAACAAATAATTCAACATAAGCGACTTCAATATAAAGGGGGTAGACTGTATATACTGTCTATTGTCGTCGTCTTTCATTGGCTGATTGAATTGTAGGAGTAGTTCCTGTCGTGGTAATACATATTACAACCCCCACCCACCTCTCTCTCTCTCTCTCTCTCTCTCTCTCTCTCTCTCTCTCTCCTTGGTATATCATCATTTCATCATACGTACACAATACAACATGTAATCGGATTTTGATTAGATTGAGAGACCAACATTAATTGTTTTGTGATAAATAGATAAATCAACAGCTGATAACAAGGAACACGAAAGATTATTTCCAACGGAGTCCTTTTGTGTGCAGGTATGTATGTAAAACAGTTTTGCACATAATTTGAACATTTATAAAAGGTTTAGCACAAAAAATAAATGATATGTTTATGTATTAGTAAAATAATTTCTTGTTCTTAAATAATCGTTTGTAGTATAAAATGCCTCGCTTCCTTTTAAAAGCAGTTTTTCCTTTGGTACATTTAATCTTGAATGATAAACTTTAATGGCATTGTACATGTAGGAAACAGTGTCAGATTGGCCTGCCCTGACAGTACATGTAGTAAACAGTGTCAGATTGGCCTGCCCTGACAGTACATGTAGTAAACAGTGTCAGATTGGCCTGCCCTGACAGTACATGTAGTAAACAGTGTCAGATTGGCCTGCCCTGACAGTACATGTAGTAAACAGTGTCAGATTGACCTGTCCTGACAGTACATGTAGTAAACAGTGTCAGATTGGCCTGCCCTGACAGTACATGTAGTAAACAGTGTCAGATTGGCCTGCCCTGACAGTACATGTAGTAAACAGTGTCAGATTGGCCTGCCCTGACAGTACATGTAGTAAACAGTGTCAGATTGGCCTGTCCTGACAGTACATGTAGTAAACAGTGTCAGATTGGCCTGCCCTGACAGTACATGTAGTAAACAGTGTCAGATTGGCCTGCCCTGACAGTACATGTAGGAAACAGTGTCAGATTGGCCTGCCCTGACAGTACATGTAGTAAACAGTGTCAGATTGGCCTGCCCTGACAGTACATGTAGTAAACAGTGTCAGATTGGCCTGCCCTGACAGTACATGTAGTAAACAGTGTCAGATTGGCCTGCCCTGACAGTACATGTAGTAAACAGTGTCAGATTGGCCTGCCCTGACAGTACATGTAGTAAACAGTGTCAGATTGGCCTGCCCTGACAGTACATGTAGTAAACAGTGTCAGATTGGCCTGCCCTGACAGTACATGTAGTAAACAGTGTCAGATTGGCCTGCCCTGACAGTACATGTAGTAAACAGTGTCAGATTGGCCTGCCCTGACAGTACATGTAGTAAACAGTGTCAGATTGGCCTGCCCTGACAGTACATGTAGTAAACAGTGTCAGATTGGCCTGCCCTGACAGTACATGTAGTAAACAGTGTCAGATTGGCCTGCCCTGACAGTACATGTAGTAAACAGTGTCAGATTGGCCTGCCCTGACAGTACATGTAGTAAACAGTGTCAGATTGGCCTGCCCTGACAGTACATGTAGTAAACAGTGTCAGATTGGCCTGCCCTGACAGTACATGTAGTAAACAGTGTCAGATTGGCCTGCCCTGACAGTACATGTAGTAAACAGTGTCAGATTGGCCTGCCCTGACAGTACATGTAGTAAACAGTGTCAGATTGGCCTGGCCTGGCAGTACATGTAGTAAACAGTGTCAGATTGGCCTGCCCTGACAGTACATGTAGTAAACAGTGTCAGATTGGCCTGCCCTGACAGTACATGTAGTAAACAGTGTCAGATTGGCCTGCCCTGACAGTACATGTAGTAAACAGTGTCAGATTGGCCTGCCCTGACAGTACATGTAGTAAACAGTGTCAGATTGGCCTGCCCTGACAGTACATGTAGTAAACAGTGTCAGATTGGCCTGCCCTGACAGTACATGTAGTAAACAGTGTCAGATTGGCCTGCCCTGACAGTACATGTAGTAAACAGTGTCAGATTGGCCTGCCCTGACAGTACATGTAGTAAACAGTGTCAGATTGGCCTGCCCTGACAGTACATGTAGTAAACAGTGTCAGATTGGCCTGCCCTGGCAGTACATGTAGTAAACAGTGTCAGATTGGCCTGCCCTGACAGTACATGTAGTAAACAGTGTCAGATTGGCCTGCCCTGACAGTACATGTAGTAAACAGTGTCAGATTGGCCTGCCCTGGCAGTACATGTAGTAAACAGTGTCAGATTGGCCTGCCCTGGCAGTACATGTAGTAAACAGTGTCAGATTGGCCTGCCCTGACAGTACATGTAGTAAACAGTGTCAGATTGGCCTGCCCTGGCAGTACATGTAGTAAACAGTGTCAGATTGGCCTGCCCTGACAGTACATGTAGTAAACAGTGTCAGATTGGCCTGCCCTGGCAGTACATGTAGTAAACAGTGTCAGATTGGCCTGCCCTGGCAGTACATGTAGTAAACAGTGTCAGATTGGCCTGCCCTGACAGTACATGTAGTAAACAGTGTCAGATTGGCCTGCCCTGACAGTACATGTAGTAAACAGTGTCAGATTGGCCTGCCCTGGCAGTACATGTAGTAAACAGTGTCAGATTGGCCTGCCCTGACAGTACATGTAGTAAACAGTGTCAGATTGGCCTGCCCTGACAGTACATGTAGTAAACAGTGTCAGATTGGCCTGCCCTGACAGTACATGTAGTAAACAGTGTCAGATTGGCCTGCCCTGACAGTACATGTAGTAAACAGTGTCAGATTGACCTGTCCTGACAGTACATGTAGTAAACAGTGTCAGATTGGCCTGCCCTGACAGTACATGTAGTAAACAGTGTCAGATTGGCCTGCCCTGGCAGTACATGTAGTAAACAGTATCAGATTGGCCTGCCCTGGCGTGAGGTTTAATAAAATCACCGGTAGTAGTTGCTTGGGTCTTACGAACATATACATCTGATATCAGTTCAAAATTTCAAAATGAAATGGCATCATACCATGATAAACTTTATGTGCATGGTTAGGCCGACCCTCTACATTCCACAAATCAAGCTGACTAAACACTTTGTAGTATATGTTGTATTGGAGGTAAATTTGGTATACATGTATATTTACGAACAAGTATCGAACGCTATTTACGCACTTATCCCCACATGCCAAAGCTCGGTTGAAAGTTTTACCCCCCCCCTCCCTATGGATATCGATAAATGATGGATAGTAATACCAGCCAAATCAGGATAGAATTTAGGTATTTTTTTCCACATTTTTATATAGGCAAGTACATTGTACATTTTTAGTTCATCCTGAATTTGGGTCTCTCTCTCGCTCCCCCCTCTCTCTCTCCCTCCCTCTCTCTATCTTTACTCTCCTATTTGCTGTAATCGTAAACATTTCTTTTTTCGTATTGATTGTCACTGTTTTGCGTTCTTTCTATATCAAAATAAAGGATATCTTACCTAATGAAAGTTTCCTCGTGAATTACAAGTTAAATTCTGTGTTTTACAGTCAATATGTTTCTTATGATGATAAAAAGTTGAATTCTATAGTTTACAGTAGATATGACATGTCTCTTATGATATTTACAGATTTGTTATACCTATATAATACGTGCATGTCTCTTATGATAATTACAGAATTGTTATACCTATATAATACGTGCATGTCTTATGATAATTACAGATTTGTTATACCTATATAATACGTCCATGTCTCTTATGATAATTACAGATTTGTTATACCTATATAATACGTGCATGTCTTATGATAATTACAGATTTGTTATACCTATATAATACGTCCATGTCTCTTATGATAATTACAGATTTGTTATACCTATATAATACGTGCATGTTTCTTATGATAATTACAGATTTGTTATACCTATATAATACGTGCATGTCTCTTACGATAATTACAGATTTGTTATACCTATATAATACGTGCATGTCTCTTACGATAATTACAGATTTGTTATACCTATATAATACGTGCATGTCTTATGATAATTACATATTTGTTATACCTATATAATACGTGCATGTCTCTTGTGATAATTACAGATTTGTTATACCTATATAATACGTCCATGTCTCTTATGATAATTACAGATTTGTTATACCTATATAATATGTCCATGTCTCTTATGATAATTACAGATTTGTTATACCTATACAATACGCGCATGTCTCTTATGATAATTACAGATTTGTTATACCTATATAATACGTCCATGTCTCTTATGATAATTACAGATTTGTTATACCTATATAATACGTGCATGTCTTATGATAATTACAGATTTGTTATACCTATACAATACGTCCATGTCTCTTATGATAATTACAGATTTGTTACACCTATACAATACGCGCATGTCTCTTATGATAATTACAGATTTGTTATACCTATACAATACGCACATGTCTCTTATGATAATTACAGATTTGTTATACCTATATAATACGTGCATGTCTTATGATAATTACAGATTTGTTATACCTATATAATACGTATATTATTAAAATCATCCAAAATGGGTTTTTCTTCTTCAATATGCATGTATCGCCTTCTGTCCTAATCGGCAATCCTCGGACAATTAATCCGCTACGCTTCACACAAACTGTGGATGTGATTGGTGTAGTGACATGCACTGATATGTTACATTTCTTCACCGGATATTCCTGGTTTACTTTTTCCACTCCGCGTCTGAAATTTAAAGATGGCTACAATCGACTTTTCCACTGCACTACAGTTTGCAAAATATTACTGAACGTGGTATACACATTAATTCAAAAGGCAAGCTAAAAGTTACCATTCATTATTTGTTATGATAATGCATTACCTTTTTTGAGAACTATTTTGTTTTGATCACGTGAATGTAAAGCCTAAATATAGTGACAATCCAAACACACCCGAGGTCAGTGTGCGAGATACGAGTCACGCGAGGAGCTCCGAGTGCCTGGAATTGTCATAAAATCGTTATTGAACTTGCATGCCGAGTTCTTTCTTTATAAGAAATGCATGTACTATTAAATCGCATTTGTGTTTTTTAGCTTCAGAACGATATACATAAATTTAATCGTACACGTCGTTTGCTTTGAACATAACTTATTGTCAAAAAGTAGATTAAAGGATTGGATACGAACTCCAAAAACGTAGATAATCCCCGCCTTCAAATAAAATACAAGATTCATATGTCATGTGATAGATATCAGATGATTTGAATATTCATCATGGATGGGGAGCACTGAGAAAGGATGGTACTATCATAATGGTTATCGCTTAAATTGTTACACTTTATGAAATGTTTGTATATTAATTTGAAGCAAAATTAAAATGGAGCATGCATATACTTCGGAATAATACAAAAAAAAAAAAAAAAAAAAAAGCTTCACGTTTTCTCCTGAAACAGTCCCTGCCCCACCATAACAAATAGCATCAATAGGACAAATGTTGTTCAAAATTGATAAATCAATCTTAGTTATTTGTGTTAACTCCCATGGCTATTATCAAGTAAGTAATTCATTATAATGGCATGTTCATACACCATTATAAACGTACGTGTACATATTCTACAAACAGATCAGACAAACTCACCAGGTTTGTTTCGGACAGAAAGAGTATTCATATAAGGGGGAAAATTAGATGTTTTGTATACTCAATGTAGTACGTATATAATGCACGCACTGTTAAATGAAAAATCTGCCTAAAATGATCATTCCGGAATAAAACGGTTTATCAATGGGTGCATGTTCTGTAGAGGACAATACAACGCCGGGTGTTTTACTGGGGTATTTCTTGACAAAGGTAATGATGCAATTCAAAAGCACTGAAGACAAACTGAGCATCACGGGTCACGTGAAGTAACATGACTGCGGTCTGAAGACCAGATCACTGCTGTACTTCTCAGGATTTTACGACATGCCGTACTTCTTTGACATTTACGACATCCGTCGATTCTAGTACAGTGTCTTCTAATTATCTCATTGCACTTCCTCTCGCATCTTAATTCACACTTTTACTTTTATCAGGTTTCACTCAGTCAGAACATTGCCGTGACGATGTGATGTAGATTTTCACCTGAGGTTTTGTATACCTGTTCCGCTCTCGCGTAATATTTCTTTGTCATATCAAACATACATGTTGAAGATTTTTAATGCTGTGCCACAACTTAGAAATACACGTGTATGTTCGGTAAACTGCAGCATCAATGATTTAAGAAATGATTTGCGTCAATGAGACTAACATATTAATACTACTCCACCCGAGTTTTACCGTTATCACTCATATCCTGTGGATACAGCAGCCCGTGTTCACGTCGGATTTAGAATCTTGTCAACATTCCCGTTTTCCATAAAATATTTTATTGCAAGCACTAAGAACATCGTTATAGACAATACCTTTTACAAATGAATTAAAAGAATATTGGGTGTAATGAAGTTTGCTTCCTGTTAAAATGTATACATTAATTGGCCTATAAATCAAAGTTTATTATGACGTGGAGAAAATAGTATTGTCTATCCTTCTTTCATATAGCGACGTGAATTTACAAGTGAAATTATATAATTTCTATTTTCATTGTTAATAGCTTCTCTTTATATCGCATTAATCTACATGTACGCCTATTTTCTATCTATATTGAGTATGTTTTGTCTGTATATCTGTCTGTCTCGATCTATCTTTCTTTCTCTCTCTGTAATACATTGTGTGTACTCCAATTCTACCGTAAATTTGGATGTGAGGTATGTGTTACTTTTATTCATTTTCGGTTTTTTTTTAAATTCTATAATATGGATTTATGCTACACATCTAGTATTGATATTGTACATTTTAATTTATTTTGTATACTTGTGTAATTTTTAATTATCCTCCACTTTTTGCAGCCACCACGATCTCAATACTTGAATATAATGGATAGAAAATATCATGAAAGTAACTGGACCAATTCTCAAATAAAAAAATAAATATAATAATAATAATAATAAAAGAAATGTAATATCAAAGAACGCAAATACACACTTGTTTTGTTTTGAACATATTTCATTGATCAAATCAAAAGGATTGGGAACAAGTTCTAATAACTTACACGTCCCTCTCCACCAAATACACACTGAAAATCATATACTACACAAATTGAAAAATATGAAGTGTAAGTAGACATAAAGGAGTGTTGATAATATTTGTTATTTGCGATACTATGCTAAACTGAGGATTTTTCTAAGTACATATATGTCATTAGTATATGTCAATGACCTTTATATTTGTATGGCAAGATTGGTTCACATTAGCGAATTTTAATATTCCTTCAAGGCATATATTCTTGGATTTACCTCATGAAAGGTGAAGATAACGAACAGTGATCAATCTCATAACTCCTATAAGCAATACAAAACAGGGAGTTTGGGCAAACGCGGACTCCTGGACATACCAGAGGTGGGATCAGGTGCCTAGGAGGAGTAAGTATCCCCTGTCAATCGGTCACACCCGCCGTGAGCCCTATATCTCATACTATCAGACACGTTTTCATAGATATCATGATAAACTTTAAATGTAAATAACGATATTTATAGATATAATAAATTGTAAGCGTAAAATAACAATATTTATAGATATCATGATAAACTGTAAGTGTAAAATAACGATACTTATAGATATCATGATAAACTGTAAGTGTAAAATAACTATATTTATAGATATCATGATAAACTGTAAGTGTAAAATAACGATATTTATAGATATCATGTAAACTGTAAGTGTATAATAACGATATTTATAGATATCATGATAAACTGTAAGTGTAAAATAACGATATTTATAGATATGGTAAACTGTAAGTAAAAAGAACAATATCTATAGACATAATAAAATGTAAGTGTAAAATAACGATTTCTATAGATATGATAAACTGTAAGTATAAATTAACGATTTCTATAGATATAATAAATTGTAAGTGTAAAATAACGATATCTGTAGATATAATAGACTAGAAGTAAAAATAATGATATCTGTAGATATAATAAACTGGAAGAGAATTCAAACACATAGACAAACTGGCCTGGATTTCTTGAGGATATCTAAAACTTAAGTTTAGGTTTTCTTTTACTTGAGCAGTCAAAATTTGAGTAAAATCTCAGACCAAGTCCAAGTTCCAGACATTCAGGCCAGGAGTCATTTACAGCTGACAAAGTGATGTCAATAATTGACCAGCTGGAATCTACTGACCAAAAGTACACTTCCATTATAAGCAAGGAATATATCCAAACTTTCCCTTACAAACATTAATCGAAGTTGAATATGAAGGAAGCAATTTAGAAACAATACGATTGCAAGAGGACAATAAATGGGGGGAAAGGGACTAGATTTCGGGGGTTCACACGCAAGTGTAAGTGAAATACACAGGTGTGCGGTTTTATTTCCGTTTTATGATCGCTCACACAAACCCGTACTGGTCTAGAACAGCACCTCTGACATTTTTATTTTTATTAGATTCTTAGGTACAGATTTAACTTAAGAAAATTGCATAAATTGTTTTGATATCAGCGGATACAGTGGTTAATTTGACAGCCTCACGAACATACTCACCGCTGGAAACTGAACGCACCTGCGAGAGGGTTCGATTGCATTACTTAGATCTATTGTCGTGGCTGGCCCTTCAACCTTCTTGAATGCGCTGCAGAGAGAGTATTTCACTATGTTTGTAATACAATTTATCCCTCTAATTAGATGGTTTTGATATCAAGTGGATTTTTTCCTGTGTCAAATTGAAATGTTTTCAAGTTTTTTTTTTCCTTCTTCAGATAATTTACATTTTCGTGAATAGTAAACATTGCCGGGGAAATTGCGTCGGAAACAATATTTTTAAGTTAGCAATACAAAAGGTCGTGAATAGCGAGACTAAATTTAACATACTTGAAGCAGTAAATCTCCCTCGCTGGATTATTTGACATTACATTACACAAAAATTACGTGTTAGAATTACATGATTAAAAACAATTTCATATGAAGTGTTCAGATTTACAACATGAATACTATTTTTTTTCTTATCATTGACTTTAACAAGGACTACACAATTAAATATTTCAATTCTGCAAGTAACTTTCGCATCGCTACTAAATATTTTGTAATCTCGAATAAAAAACAAATCAAGCAAAAGAAAATTACGGCAGTGACAGAGAAGTCAATAAAATTGAGTTTAAACAATACTTTATTTAGTAGGTAAATAAATAGGATTAAACACCATCTCCTTACAGTGTAATATATATCATGTATAAATGATAATATCATAAGGTATGACATCAATCTAGTGCATTTATGAGTTAAATCAAATTAGTTAGGAATTTTTTGTAAACATATTGTTTAAGATTAAGAAAGAAAGAAAAAGAGTAAGGAATTATATTACTGTAGGTTATGGAGAGAGAGAGAGAGAGAGAGAGAGAGAGAGAGAGAGAGAGAGAGAGAGAGAGAGAGAGAGAATAGATAAATACAATATTGGTATAATGATAGAAAAGTTAATACAATTATTATAGCTAACAATAAAATTCAACAACGTTTGTTAACTTAATATATAGATGTTCAAGGTGAAAAAAAAACTACAATTTTTTAAAACAAAGGTTTCAAAGTACAAAATCTCTATAAAACTTAGAAGTAAAGTGTAACTGAAAATCTCGAAGTCAAAACAGTTTTCGTAGAATTAGATTTGGATGTAACTAGCAGGAAAAGCTAACCATCAAGCTAGAAAAAGGAGATGAAAACACGAAAGACAAATTAATTCACAGAAATTGTACATGCAGTTTAATTAATTTTATCATTGTACACGCAGTTTAATTAGTTTTATCATTGTACATGCAATTTAATTAGTTTTATGATTGTACGTGTAGTTTAATTAGTTTTATGATTGGTCGATGGGAAAACAAAACTAGTTGAAATCCCCGAAGATCAAACATGATCGCAGGGGGTTTACTCTCATCAAATTCACACAGTAACTGATTAGTTGACCAGATGCATGTTAATATATGTAGAATTCCCCTAACGAAATAATGAAGACACAGAGCACAGTTCATTAATCCAATCCCTGTAGGGTGTAATTAATTAATTATTAGCAATAACAGGAGTGCGTTATCATAACCATTGGTTTGCAAACGGTGTACATCTCAATATTCTGACTTTTACTAAGATAATGGTGAAATGAAGGACATTTTATAAACACTACGATTTAGATATGTACACTGCGGAATGCATTGTGAATAATTTAATTTTTCAGCCTCGGGATTTTCTAGATTGTTAGAAAACGTATTGTCTAGGATTTGTAGACATTTGTAATATTGTACTAGATGGATAAACTGACACGTGAAATGAGATGGAGAAATGAGTTAGATCGGAATGTAAGTATTGGGTGCATGTAGTAGTGTAGTTGTAAATTATCAGAATATGTTTAACCATTAGCGGTAACATTATTTGTTAAAATTATTATATCACTTTGCATGTATTTCGCGTACATTAATGATTGGTTTCATCACCCGATCATAAGTCAAATTCTTGACAACTAAAACGATTTTCTATGAATTTAAAAAAAAATGTAATTTATGTCATATTCATTTCGTAATACATTCGGATAGTAACGAGAGAAATTCACTGATGGGATATAATAGAATTGTTATATTGATTCTGTAACACATTCGGATAATAATGAGAGAAATTCACTGATGGGATATAATAGAATTGTTATATTTCATCGACTAACAGTGAGTGTCTTCTATGGATATATCTAAAATAATATAATATTGTCAATTTAACATTGTGTACTGTAACAAAACAGTTACACCAATGAAGCCAAAGATAGGTAAATAAATAAATTAAATAAAACAATAAAACAAATAAGGGGAAAAAGCACCTGCACAAAGGAGAAAATTTAATTGAAAAAAAAAGAGATGTACAGGTAACAGTTTCCTTCCTTGGGGGGGGGGGGGGGGGGGCACCAAGGATATTAGTTCCCCCAATGTGAACAATTTCAGTATGAATGCTTAAACTCACGACCTGCGGGACTAAAACCTCTGACAGTGCATGACCAACGGGCTAGTCCTATTTTCATCCTCGTTGAAAAGAGTCGGGTAAGTTGTTCCACAGGACAGTATCTAAACATATTGTTCATTCAAAGAAAGACAACCACTGTTTCATCTGATTCAGAACAGGCTATAGTCTAAAGATTTCTTTACGAAGCAATATTGATACAATCGTGGAGCGTGATTAAGAAATGACACAATAGATTTTCATGTGAAAGTCAAATTTCATTTTTGCGTGTAGAAGTGGTCCATCACCATGTCAACCACACACAAAATACAAAACAAACGCGGGTTGTACATTTTTTGGTGATTTTTGCGACCTTCATATTTAGTGTAGTAAACCAAAAAAAAAAACAAAAAAAACAAAAAACAACAACCCCAGTTTAATAATGAATAAGGATATCTTGTCACTTAGAATACGCAAAAATTAATCCTATATGTAGGCCTATAGATTTAAACTTCAAAAGAACATTCTAGGAGTATTGTCCATTTTGAAAGTTACAGGTAATTTGCATTATTTATGGATTGGGCAAGATTATAAATGAAATATTCGAATTATTGGCCAATAAACTACATTTTCATACAAAATTTCAGGTTAATTTTTTATAAACGGTTTAGGGGGGATTAGCGTTCTGTTTTGGAAAATCTAACAAATAAATTCATGAATTCAAAACATTTGAATTAGTTGTTACAAATACCAATCATTGACAATCTTTTAGATGAAAAAGATAGTAAAATTATGCACATTCCTATTTGTTGGTTTTTTTTTTATTTAATTAACCTTCCATCTCAAAATGTAGTCATTTCCAAACCCTTTCTAAACTTGACCTAACATAAGAGATTCAACTGCAATGGGATAAGTAACAAATATACCATGTATTTCACTTAATACAATCTGTATTGGACTAGTACCTACACCCTAGCATCATGTATTTCACTTAATACAATCTGTATTGGACTAGTACCTACACCCTAGCATCTTGCTCGGTTGTGTTCAAAAGCGGAGGAGCTAAGTTCCCCCAAAGAACTAACTTTCTCCTGATTTTCCGGTGATCTAGTAGAATTAGATACTGGGACCTATATTCTTTAGATGAAAATGTCGTCTGTTTGTGTATTTCAATAGAAATCAGTAGAATGTGTCGTCTGTTAGTGTATTTCAATAGAAATCAGTAGAATGTGTCGTCTGTTAGTGTATTTCAATAGAAATCAGTAGAGTGTGTCGTCTGTTAGTGTATTTCAATAGAAATCAGTAGAATGTGTCGTCTGTTAGTGTATTTCAATAGAAATCAGTAGAGTGTGTCGTCTGTTAGTGTATTTCAATAGCAATCAGTAGAGTGTGTCGTCTGTTAGTGTATTTCAATAGAAATCAGTAGAGTGTGTCGTCTGTTAGTGTATTTCAATAGAAATCAGTAGAGTGTGTCGTCTGTTAGTGTATTTCAATAGAAATCAGTAGAGTGTGTCGTCTGTTAGTGTATTTCAATAGAAATCAGTAGAGTGTGTCATCTGTTTGTGTATTTCAATAGAAATCAGTAGAGTGTGTCGTCTGTTAGTGTATTTCAATAGAAATCAGTAGAGTGTGTCGTCTGTTAGTGTATTTCAATAGAAACCTGTTGATGTAAGCCTGTTAACCAAGGAGTTCATAATTCCAACATCGGAATTTAAAGTTCAACAAAGTTATTTTTTCTTTATCAGATATATATATATCTATACACTTTCCAATGTATACAAGTTTAAACTTCTCTCTTTGTTGGCTATATTTGTCACATTGAATAAGGAAGTGAATTTCATCTTCAACTAAATTTCCTGTACAATGTCGGCAGATTCCTTCATTTGTAATATCTACCAGATTTCAATAAGAAGTTTGTGTGACACCATTCTGAATCTAATTGACTTTTATATTTGTAAATAGTAATTGAAGTAGAATATTTTTCATAGGCAAATTTTGATTATAAAAACAAGTATGCGACAAACTTTTCATCTTCCAAGTTGTTATTTTTACATTTCCAATTTGTTAATATTTAAATGCTAACATTTTATCTAATGCATGGTTAAAATTCCTCTTGCCCAGTGACATAATATTTCCATATGATTATGTAGCTTCCATATTTTATTTAGTAATCATTCTCTAAATGAGAGAGAGAGAGAGAGAGAGAGAGAGAGAGAGAGAGAGAGAGAGAGAGAGCTATCTTTAAAATCGCTCCAGCTTACACGTGCTTATCGCTACATTCCACGCACGAAGACTGGATGTAAACAACATTTGTAAAATAAAAGAGATCTAAAATCAGGCACTACGTCACGCGGTGTCCAATATGCTGCTGGTGTGGGTGTTTATGATCGTGTCCGGGTTCGTTTGGCTGGCCGAGGGGTCATGTTTCTACGTCCCACAACCTCCAAGAAATGCGTACGGTAAAAAAAACTTGAAATATTACTCCGCCATTGTGAAGAAAAACGTGGCTATCTTTGTTTCGAGATCATCAAATGTGCTTGCTATGCATTAATTTGTTCAACATCTCTCTTTTACCTAGGTTGCGTGGATGAGAGAGGGGAAGTGATTGGCAGAGGGAAGACTCGGTATGACTTAGACAGCTGTTTCCGGTGTACCTGTAAACGTGGCTATTTAGATTGCTGTGGGTGAGTGGCTAAAAACTGATCATTGTAAATCAACTTACGTCTGAGCCCGTTCTAAGCGTCTTCGCTTAATTATAAAAATCAAATCATAAGAGCGCAATTGGATGTGGTGCTGTCAAGTGTTTTATATATCTCTCAATGTGAATAAAATGACCTAAATTCAAAATTACAACAACATAAAGTTATGTTTCCCCGCCATGTTTTGGTGGTATTTTGATTTGAAATTGTTCAAGTCGTATTTCATACCGGAAACATTGAGTGGTCGTGCAATCAATGTGTATTTCCTGTACAAACGATGTGAAGTTTTGTTTATCCAAATCCCCGCTCCATTTTTTCCTGGAAGGATAAAGCTGAGGAAATACAAGTATTTTAGCATTTGAGTAAAAGAAAGCAATATCAGACACTTGATGTCATATACATATGTTTTCTAAAGGACAGTTAACATCAGAGAAAATAATGGACATGATTTCTTTTATGCAATCTGATTAAAATCAGCTCCTCGATCCGCTCCTTTATTTCTTTTGTTTTAATAAAGGAGCGGATGAAGGAGTGATTTTAATCAGATAATTGTCTTTAATGAAATACGCCTATGGGAATCCTGGTTAGAATAGGTCCTCAGTACCCCCTTGCTTGTTGTAAAAGGCGACTAAATGGGGCGGTCCTTCAGATGAGACCGCAAAACCCGAGGCTCCCGTACGTGTCACAGCAGGTGTGGTACGATAAAGATCCCTCCCTGCTCAAAGGCCATAAGCGCAGAGCATAGATCTAAATTGAGTGAGAAATTCTCGAGTGGGACGTTAAACATTGTAGAATCAATCAATCCTTTATCAAATAAACGAAAGCTTGGTACAACGTTAAGATGATATCAAGTATAGGCCTTGAAATCATAGTATATCTAGATATGCATATATTGTATTTATACTTCGAAATGAAAAGTGGAAATGAATTGATGCTTCAAAATTAGAGTAGTTGTGTTAGTTTGATGCTAACACACATAATAAAGTACTTCAGTTTGACCAATTAATTAATCGATAGCTATTTCCAATACATTCCAATATATCCTCTATCTTTATTTGAATAGATATATGAAAAGGATTTTAGAAAAATCGAAATGATGAACATTGCTCTATAAATTATCAATGACCTTGTACATTGCTACATTGTAATGTGTGGGACTTCAGACAGTGTTATATTAATCATCCAGACCGGAATCTGTTTCTCTACAATGTTTCAAGGCCTTGTAATTGCCCATCATATCCGGTCATTGCTGGTCCAGTGGTTAGGATGGTTGCTCTATAAACTGGGAGTGGGGGTCCGGGTTCGACTCTCAATTCTGACGCCCTATCAACTCTAATACGTGTAACTTAGACTACGACTGTGTTTGCCATGCACTGGGCATTTAGAAGGGAAAGTTACAGGTTTCTTGTTTATGACCTAAAAACGGAGGTGATGTGCGACGGTAGGCGTTGGTATGTTAGAGAAACCACACGGATACGGCCCCTGAGCGCCAAGACGCGGGTCAAAATTTGTGACACTTTACTAACGGCCGGTGAGGTCTGAATATGAAACCAACACATGAAAACACAGAAACAAACCATCAAAACTACTTGAAATATACGTTTTTATGTAGATTATAGAGTTTAACAACAATGAAATCCATCAAATGTTTTCATAGACTTTAATTGTTCACTGTACATTTACTATATCTGTCCTCAACAAATATTTCATGTTTGATGACCAATAGAGTACTGCTTTCTAGTGTAATGAACTTTGGCTCATACAAAATATCGCTACATGTATGTACATGGTTGAACAGTTCTGACTGTGCATCACGATAAACACATGTACGATACCATTTCATCTGTTTCAGAATTGGTTACAATGCCGGAACAATGCGGGTGGAGGGATGCACTCTGAAGAAACTTCCGCGTTGTGAATATACGTTTGTGAGCAATGTGGACGGAATTTCAGAATGCGCGAATTGGACACAGAACTAATGCAGATTCCGATAGACACTGACTCATAATGAATATTCATTATAAAACAAAGACATGTTAATCAGATCTCCTGAATGTTTGTCAATATGCGATCTCAATAAAGCATCTTCACGACGTTGTCACTAGTGCTGGTTTCTCCATGGTAACACTGCATTAGGTTGTGCGTTTTATCTCATCTAATGAGTATTTGATTTTAGAAATTTGTGGATAATTTGCTTTAGAATTTGAAAACGCTTTGAAAATTTGAAAAGGCTTTATTTTAGGTCAAAAGTCTTTATTGCGGATATTTTCCTTATGAGTTTGAAAACGACTGACGAATCAGTACCGTTACTATGTAGAATGTAGGTGATGTAAAATTGTTCAAAAGTTTATTTAGAAGACGAAAGACAACATTTGTGTAACCTTTGTAGATTGGTCTGAATCAATGAAACCTTAATTGTCAAGAAAAAGTTTTAACTCTTTTTATAAACATGATATTTAGTTTTATTTGGCTTTTATTCTGCTTCATACTTAGATATTTTATTAACAGTAGACATTAACGGCAAACTGACAACTCAACTGTACAACAAACGGGATGATTTTAGCTTCTCCATCCCATATTTATGTAGCATTGTTCCATTATCACCTACATATAGTGTTTATATCTCTTAACTGATTCGATACACAAGAGCTTGTTCTACGTATGGTCAGTTTTTAAATGGAGACAAGCTACTGAAAAACAAGTTGATGGTACGGGGTTTCAACAGTCTCGATTGAAGTCGGCATTTCACAAATTCTATGTTGTTATAACGATCTAGTTCGTCAATACAACCTATCATTTGGGTCAAATGCTATCTGAGGTGTTTCATACCGATTGTTAGGCCGTTCTTGGCACACTGCTTTTGACTACGGATAACTCCATTTACCTGATCAGGATATATGGTTCACGGCGGGTGTAACCGGTGTTTGCCTAACTATCTTTTTGTATTGCTTACAGAAGTTATGAGATTGATCACTGTTCGTTATCTTCACCTTTCATTTGGCTATACTGAAGAAAACAAATTTTGACTTCTCTGCCAAACGTCTATATAAACACTGATTAGCGGGTATGTGATAAAAATGTTCTCAGGCTTGTCAACCAAACCAGGGAAACGTTACTTTGTCTTTGATTGAAGCAATCAAAACCCAACTTCAACTCAACTGAAACGTTGTTACTAATTATATGAATGACGCAATGAAATATCATTCAGTTGTATATGCAAATTACAGACTATGTATACATATATATTTATGTGTGTGTGAATAAAATAAGTCCTTGATATAGATTAGATCGATATTAGATAGATAGATATTAGATAAATAGATAGATATTAAATAAATGGATATATAGATATTAGATAGATAGATAGATAGGTAGGTAGGTAGGTATAGATAGATAGATAGATAGATAGATAGATGATTGGATGGATAGATAGATAGATAGATAAATAGATATATAGATAGATGTAGATAGATAGATAGATGTAGATAAATAGATAGATGTAGATAGATAGATAGATAGATAGATAGATGTAGATAAATAGATAGCTAGACAGATGATTGGATAGAAAGATAGATAGATGTATATAGATAGATGTAGATAGATAGATAGATGTAGATAGATAGATAAATAGATAGATAGATAGATATAGATCGATAGATAGATAGATAGATAGATAGATGTAAATAAATAGATTGATAGATAGATAGATAGATAGATAGACAGATGATTGAATAGATAGATAGATAGATAGATAGATAGATAGATAGATGTAGATAGATAGATAGATAGATGTAAATAAATAGATTGATAGATAGACAGATGATTGGATAGATAGATAGATGTAGATAGATAGATAGATGTAGATAGATAGATAGATGTAGATAAATAGATAGGTGTAGATAGATAGATAGATGTAGACAGATTTAGATGTAGATATATATATAGATATAGATATAGATAGATAGATGTAGATAGATAGATAGATGTAGATAGATAGATAGATAGATGTAGATAGATAGATAGATATATGTAAATAAATAGATTGATAGATAGATAGACAGATGATTGGATAGATAGATAGATATATGTAGATAGATAGATAGATGTAGATGAATAAATAGATGTAGATAAGTAGATAGATAGATAGATATATGTAGATAAATAGATATATGTAGATATATAGATAGATGTAGATGAATAGATAGATGTAGATAAATATATATATATATATATATATATATATATATATATATATATATATATATATATATATATATATAGATGAATAGATGAATAGATAGATAGATATAGAAGGTCAGATGACCTTTAAACAGTGAGCATTGGTCATTTGAATTTGGCATTAAATTATGCAAGTTGACCCTCAAACATTTGAGAACACACTAATTAGGAAATGGACTAATTATTTCCTTACCATGATGAAAATTGCTTAGATGTGATATCTGTACGTATAGAAACAATTATTGCATCCTGTTGAAATAATTCATAAGTATCTAAGCACTCCTTTATCATTGTTAGAAATACCACAACGCGATATCTCTGACGTATGGAATGTAAAAGAGAAACTATTCAGAACAGTTTGGGAGTGGCAAAACTCAAGCGGCGACCATTCTAGCAACTATATTGGCCACATACTGTCGTTGAGATGGTGTCTCTATACTGACAGTTGGTCAAAGGCTAGATCTCGTTATTCATAATTATTGTTCTCGCTATCGTGATGAGCAATTCAGTCAACATATATACATATTTGCAATAACTTTTTGCCTGTTATAAATTCTAATAAATTTCCTCGTGAATACGCCGCGGGTTATCAAAATGTGCGCATGAATCTTGAGAGATATAATACGTTTATTTTCAACGGCTGGGAATCCGACAGAAATAAAATAGAATTTAAGTATAGAAAATACTTGTAAATGCACGGGAGTGTGAGCTCCACTCTTCATGTTTGCAAACTTCATGGATCGTGCTAGCGTTTCATGAAAAGTACGCGGACGTGAAGCGTCGCATTTCACACCCTAATGTATCTTCAAAACTGAAATTCATTTTTTTAATAACGTACAAGCCAGTCACATAATTAATGATTGATGAATGTGTATGGTATAATCACATCATTTTTTTTTTTGTTCAATTTGATAATATTTTATTATCACACAACAACAATATGAAAATATATATACATGTATGTACGTACAATAATAGCAAATTGATTGTTCTGACATATCATTTGATACATATATTCATAAGAAAATTCGAACTGTCATGCATATTATAGATTATCAGTCTTCAAGTTTTTTGTTGTGTGTGTGGGTTTTGTTTTTTTTTTGTTTTTGTTTTTGTTTTTTTGTTTGTTTTTTTGTTTTTTGTTTTGTTTTTGTTCAAAGAAAAAGTTATGTATTGATGGACATATACATGTATATTATAATATCGATAGGCAAAACACATACATGTATACAGAATGGAAAATAGATATACACAAATATTTCTGAATACTGCCATTAGGGGGTAACGCCTCACGTAGAATACAGTCCATTCACAACCCCCATGGCAGTACTACAGGAGGACAGGCCTCCTCCTTGTAGTTGAAAGAAAAACATTTATAAGCATATTGACAATTCATAAAACAGTTTCACATTTAATCTAATTTCCAATTTCTTATAAATTTTAAAGTAATATAAAAGTATAATCACATCGTTATATAAAAGGCAGTACAGTAATTCATAACAAGTACTACAATAATGTATGACGTGTATTACAATAATGTATGACGAGCATTACAATATTGTATGACGTGTATTACAATAATGTATGACCTGTATTACAATAGAGTATGACGTGTATTACAATATTGTATGACGTGTATTACAATAATGTATGGCGTGTATTACAATAATGTATGACGTGTATTACAATAGTGTATGACGTGTATTACAATAATGTATGACGTGTATTGCAATAATGTATGACGTGTATTACAATAATGTATGACGTGTATTACAATAATGTATGACGTGTATTACAATAATGTATGGCGTGTATTACAATAATGTATGACGTGTATTACAATAGTGTATGACGTGTATTACAATAATGTACGGCGTGTATTACAATAGTGTATGACGTGTATTACAATAATGTACGGCGTGTATTACAATAATGCATGGCGTGAATTAAAATAATACATGGTGTGTATTACAATAATGCATGGCGTGAATTACAATAATATATGATGTGTATTACAATAATGCATGGCGTGAATTACAATAATGTATGGCGTGTATTACAATAATACATGGCGTGTATTACAATAATACATGGCGTGTATTACAATAATGTATGGCGTGTATTACAATAATGTATAGCGTGTATTACAATAGTGTATGGCATGTATTACAATAGTGTATGACGTGTATTACAATAATGTATGGCGTGTATTACAATAATGTATAGCCTGTATTACAATAATATATGGCGTGTATTACATGTATAATAATGTATGGCGTGTATTACAATAATATGTTACGTGTGTTACAATAATGTATCACGTGTATTACAATAGTGTATGACGTGTTTTACAATAATGTATGACATGTATTACAATAATGTATGACGTGTATTACAATAATGTGTGACGTGTATTACAATAATGTATGACGTGTATTACAATAATGTATGGCGTGTATTACAATAATGTATGACGTGTATTACAATAATACATGGCGTGTATTACAATAATGTATGGCGTGTATTACAATAATGTATGACGTGTATTACAATAATACATGGCGTGTATTACAATAATGTATGGCGTGTATTACAATAATGTTTGGCATGTATTACAATAATACATGGCGTGTATTAAAATAATACATGGCGTGTATTACAATAATACATGGCGTGTATTACAATAATGTATGGCGTGTATTACAATAATACATGGCGTGTATTACAATAATACATGGCGTGTATTACAATAATGTATGGCGTGTATTACAATAATGTATAGCGTGTATTACAATAGTGTATGGCGTGTATTACAATAATACATGGCGTGTATTACAATAGTGTATAGCGTGTATTACAATAGTGTATAGCGTGTATTACAATAGTGTATGACGTGTATTACAATAATGTATGGCGTGTATTACAATAATGTATGGCGTGTATTACAATAATGTATGACGTGTATTACAATAATGTATGGCGTGTATTACAATAATGTATAGCCTGTATTACAATAATGTATAGCGTGTATTACAATAATGTATGACGTGTATTACAATAATGTATGACGTGTATTACAATAATGTATGACGTGTATTACAATAATGTATGACGTGTATTACAATAATGTATGACGTGTATTACAATAATGCATGGCGTGTATTACAATAATGCATGACGTGTATTACAATAATATATGACGTGTATTACAATAATGTATGGCGTGTATTACAATAATGTATGACGTGTATTACAATAATGTATGGCGTGTATTACAATAATGTATAGCCTGTATTACAATAATATATGGCGTGTATTATAATAATGTATGGCGTGTATTACAATATTGTATGACGTGTATTACAATAATGCATGGCGTGTATTACAATAATGTATGAAGTGTATCACAATAGTGTATGGCGTGTATTATAATACTGTATTGCTTGTATTACAATAGTGTATGACGTGTATTACAATAATGTATGGCGTGTATTACAATAATGCATGGCGTGTATTACAATAATGTATGAAGTGTATTACAATAATGTATGGTGTGTATTACAACAATGTATGGCGTGTATTACAATAATGTAATCATGGTAAGGTTAAGATAATGAACAGTGATCAATCTCATAACTTCGATAAGGAATACAAAATTAAGAATTGGGGAAACACGGACTCCTAGATAAACTAGAGGTGGGATCAGGTGTGTAGGAGGAGTAAGCATCCCCTGTCGACCGGTCACACCCGCCATGTGCCCTACATCTTGATCAGGTAAACGGAGTAATCCGTAGTTGAAATCAGTGTGTGAAGAACGGCCTAACAAATGACGTGAAACACATCAGACAGCAGTAATGTATCTCGTATTTTAAAAACATTATGTTTTTTATGGGTAAAAGGTGAAATTGTCCCTCCCCCCCCCCCCCCCCCCCGGAAACCCATTACTGACCGAAGCGAAGGTGAATGCTTTTTCAAGGGGTGAGAATTTCACCTGCTATCCTACTAAAACTGCAATATTTTGTTTGTTATACTCAATGTTTTTGTCCCCAGTATATTCTAAACGATGAGTCGTACGCGCAAACATTATGCGCAGTCAATAATTATTATACTGTTACCGTCGTCATGCATTGTCAACCGTTGCTATGTACTGTTACCCGGAGGGTGTGGTTTATACCCGCAGTGGAGTAACAGTGCTTTCTAACATAAACAAATGTTTCTAAACCAATCCAATTCATCCAATATACATGAAAGTATAACAAATTACAATAATATAAAGTACGTATATTTTACTAAATGCTAAGCAACATAACCAAAGTCAGACGTTGAAGCACCCTTCTCTTGAACCATTTGTACGGAAACGGAAAGAGGATATAGCTTTCAGAAATTATAGAAAACACTTGAATTATTACTCATAGATTCTCCTTTCCTTGTGTGTTTATCTTTCAAATCTAAACATTTACATAAAACAATAGTGCGTGTTGACAGGAGTCTTTGTCGGCGGGCTATGTCTAACTTCGCTGTGTATTTATTATATTTAAGGACCTTCACTTATTTCGGCCAAACTATAAATCTTCAGTCAACAGGAATATGTTCGTAAGTACAAACATCTTTACCTCCATTAGGATAAAGTTGTGTGTTATGTCAACCAAATTGAGTCAGATACAATTTGTTTTCTGGAATGACTTTTTGTATTGCTTCTTGTGTTTTATGCAAACAGTAAGAAAAACATATACATATTTTACCTTTAATAGACAAAAATGATGTATATAGAGCTTTCTGTTATACTAATCAACATTTTACACGATTTCTGGGATATACTTGTACCTGAAAACTTCTTGGTGTGAAATAGGGACATACTAGTATACAGACCAGTATAAAGGAGGTTTAGAAAGAAAAATTGGAAAGAAAATACTTCACGTCCTAAAAACGGATTAAAAACGCAAACTAGCTATCCTTTCAAAGTCGTCATCAGATTGATTGATCTTGGCTACGGATGTTTCCGTTTGCTTGATCTGGATGTGGGGTTTACGGCGGGTGTAGCCGGTCGACTGGGGATGCTTACTCTTCCTGGACACCTAATGCCACCCCTAGCGTGCCCAGGGGTCCGGGTTTGCTCAACTCTTGATTTTGTTTTCCTCACATGAGTTATAAAATTGATCTCTGTTCATTATCTTCACTTTTTCATCAAAAGCTTACAAGTATGAAATAATCAAAATTTGGATATTTCCGTTAGTGGAGATTTTACCTATTCCTTTTTGCTATTTATACAATTTGACAGGAACTCAACCCCAGTCGTGTGCTGTAGTAATTATCATCTTGTCGGTAATGAATGTAAAGGTGAGTACAATCACAGAAAAGAGAAATTGTATGTACATCAACATTTACACGAATACCTAAATTGTTTAAAACATAAATCTAAACTGTTTGAAAAATAAAACCCACAGTGATATATCGGACACTTTTCAGTCTGTTTTTATATCTTTACTACGTCATTTTGTGTGTCTGACTTAACTCAGATTAATTTGAATTCTGATAGAATGTGACCTGGGATATTATGGCGACTGCTTGACGAAGTGTCCGGCTGGGCTGTATGGCAGTCTCTGTTTACAAAAGTGTTCATGTATACGAAAGCTGTGTAATCACGTGACAGGCTGCCCTGTTGGTAAGTTTCGGATGCTGCTTGGAAATGTCAACAAATGACTATGAAATTAAATGTCTTGAATTCCTTCAGTTGAGGTAACTGTAATTACCAGGTGTTATTAGAAGTAATCTATAATATAATTTCAATTTTTAAAAAAAATGAACACAGAAGTCCATGTGTGAGCGCTGTTGATGTATTCTGCACTGTATCTTCAGAACAAGATATGGCAAAACTGACAAGAAATATGTAACCATGCACATTTTATTTGATTTTATATTCTTATTGAAGCGATGTCAACTTTTGTGAAGCTACTGAAATGATTCTTTTGTACTTATACTAAATCTAAATAATTTACAGATATGAAAAATATACACCATCTAGACAACTGATATTTTTACACAATTTACATACAAAACACTCTTGAACATATTAGATAATGTAGAAATCTTATGAAATAGAACACAAAAAAAGAACAATGAAAAAGTGAAAATAGCGAACAGTGATCAACCAATAATGACTTTATTGCATCTAAATATCATTAATGTAAAACCAGACAAATCATGGGCGCCTGTTAAGTAATCGTAGTAGCTTGACATATTTTAAGAATAACCAGTTGACAATTTTTATCTAATAGAGAAAAAAGATGAAATTGATATCTTTGCTGATGATTCAGAGATAATTCGGGATAAGTGTATATTTTCCTCAATTCTAAGAACATCATTTTCTCATTGAATCGCATCATTTCAACTCTTTTTTATATGATATCATTTGTCTTCAATTAAGTTTTCATTCATGATCCACCTGAACAGTTGTAATTAGCATTGAACATTTATTTGATCTTGTAATCGATGATACTCCATTTATATCATGATTTTAAAAAATTGACAATTTTTTTTTTATAGTTGTAAATACATCCATCACAACTACATGTATGGTCCTAATAAAAAAAATTCTGAATGACATCAGACCACATGCTTATATCTCTTCCTTCAAATTATTTATCACATTGCATTATGAGTGGGAGAGATGTTTTATATATATATATATATATATATATATATATATATAAAATGCTATCAGATATATTCATAGTTTAACACAACTTCCTGTTGAAAGTGGGTTTGAAGTAAAATTAAAAATACCAGTATTTAGTTGTACAGCGATGCTCATACGAGCTCGCTTCAGACTAAAGGCCCTAACTGTTGAGAACATGACATACAATAAAACAAGTCCATGGTAACAACAATGAAAGAAGACATACTGTAGAAACTCCAACGAAATACAGAGTTATATTATTGTATTCTATCAGACTTAAGTATATCGTCAATGAGGAAGTTAATATTCATTATGGGCCAGATAATGCAGCCGCACAAATTTCAAATATTCTTACTTACTAGAGTATTTCCAAAGAAACACACGGAAATCTAAATTCTATTTATATATATTTTTCAAATCTTTTATTCGGGACCTATATATATGTTACTAATAAGGAATGATTCTACCGAAACAATAGAAATGATTTCTCATTTCCCCATGCGCATTTTCTAACACAACCTCAAATTGATCGGGCGCCACTGGGGCTGATAAATAGGACAGGATGACCGGCTTTAAGCCTATTATAAACGTTCTCTCTATACATAATCACAACGTTATCATATCTTATGCGTATTTAACAGGAACTGTCAATGTTTTATAGCTATTGCGCAATCATTTCAATTCGTGGGGGGTCAATATTCGTGGATAAGCAAAGTTTTGCTGGTTCATGGGGACGTAATTTCGTGGGTAATCGATACGATGTTACTAGGAGAGATAACTCTACTTGGTTTTACAAAAATTGTTCGAGGACACGTGTATTCGTGGGTAAGAGTGACCCACGAAATCCACGATTTTCAACCCCCACGAACAATGACGATTCCACAGTATATAAACATACTGTAAAAATTAAAAAAAATATATATATAAAAGAAATAGAAAAAAAAATATACAGGCAATATCAGCTTTCATGACTCTGATAAGGAATAAATTAAGAGTTGGACAAACACGGATCCCGGTTACACCAGAGGCGGGACCATGTGCCCAGAAGGAGCCCTATATCTTGACGAGGTAAACGGAGTAAAAGTTACTCAAAATACGTGTGTAAGGAAAGGCCTAACAATCGGTATTAAACACTCCAAAAACCATTTAGACCAATGACAGGTTGTATTGGCAAACCAAATCGTTAGACCGACCATAGAATTTGCGAAATGCTGACTTTAATCGAGACCTTTGGAACCCCGAAACATCAACTTGTTTGTCATTAGCCTGTTCCGATTTAAACACTGACCATACGCAGAACAAACTCTCGCGTATCGAATCAGTTGGGATATATAAACACCATATGCAGGTGATAATTGAATATTGCTACATAAATATGGGAAGTCGAACAGAAAGGACATCTGTAAAAATGTTTTATGTAATCATGTGCCAGTGGTTTCAAAATTATATGAATATTATATATGATATCAATCATTCCGCAATGAGGAAGTCCTAAATATAGCGTTTTAGCTGTGAAAGTTCATGTCCAATCTTGATAAAGTTATTTATAATAGTAGGAATAATTTCCTTATCCGTGTGTGATGGGTATTTGTTCACTGATACTCATCAATGTCTGTCTATATTGATATGTGTTTATATGGTTTTATCTGGGTTTTAGCTTCGGTACCAGTAGGAACAACAACTGCTAAAACTGGAAGTTGCCCGTAAGTACTGAAATATTGAGGAAAAAAATGATTATATTAAAACAAGTCAAATTAAAGACACTTAAAATGAGCTAAAATTACTTATTATTACGGGTCATATAAAATAGAATGTACTCTAGACAACTGGAAACTCCAGGCTTTTGTAATTGGAGTTCATCCGTTGTTTGTCTGTCTGTAAACTTCACACAGAATGGACCCTCTCAAGAAACACCAACAGGTCGTAGGGGACCATTAGCTGATAATAATCCTTTTCAGTGACCGGGAGGTAGGGGCTCATTTGCTGATAATAATCCTTTTCAGTGACCGGGAGGTTGATGATATTTCGAGCGTCAAACTTAAGACGTAATTATATCGCTTATGATGCTCTTTCGCCAAACGCTTGGCACTTAGAGGTAAGCGTCGCGGGTCTTTCGGGTTATATCTAGCAAACCGAGGTCCTGTGTCACGGCAGGCTTGATACAATAACGAACTCTTACAGCCCTAGGCGCCATATTAAAGGCTAAATTTGTGGTACGTTATGTAAAGTTGTTGACATCGTAAAATGACTGAAACAAACAAGAACCACTGGGTCAATACCAACCAAACTTGGCACAAAGCATTCTTTGGTAAAAAGAAACTTTTATTAGAACTTTTAACACACAACAGAAATATATTAAAGAAGTCTGTGACAATAGGATCACCATAAAGAAACACAGAAATGTTCGTGAAAACTTTAAGGAAGATGCAGGTTTGTTCAAGGAGTCACCCCCTACCACCACGAGGACTTCACAGCAGGAGTATAAAACCTAATATGAAATATATGCTTAGAAAATACCTTAAAATTGCTCAAGAACCTCAGGGGGACAACTTCATCAACTCTTCATGCAAGCATTCCCATTTTGTGTATATCAAACATTAATCCTGGGACTACGTTTATTATATCAAAGGGGTTTAAAGATTTTCACAAGAACTATGTAAGAAATTATTTGATTTATTTTCTTCAAACACCACAAAAGATGTAATTGGTCAAATTAGCATGCATTGCCAAGCAAACCAATGTAGTAAAAATTCCTTTTATTAAGTGAGGAAGTGGTTACAATATGGGTTGAAGGCTTTGTATAAGAATTTATCAAGGCACACAGTGGAGAATCCAGAAAATTTTCAAAGGGAAGGGTTACAACCCACCCATCTACTTTTTCCACTCATAAAATAAGATGTTCAAGAAGACGACTCAAAAATGACCATTTCTGTTTAAATTGTTCAACCAAAGTACAGTTGAAACTCCCGTAGCCCCTCCATATCACCAACCGGGACATTCTTTACAAATTTTCTTTTCAACAATTACAAGAGGACAAGTTTTGAATTTGCAATTTTCCATAAGTAACGTAGATTCAGATTCGTCCAAAACACAAGTCTCTGGGCCAGAAAAAGGCCATAATGGGGTTTACAGATTAACAGAAAAACTGTCATCGGAAAAAAGGTTTGGAAGTTTTACAGGAGGTAATAAAATTAGCCATGTCCTTCTTGACTTATTAATTTTTGACGAACAAGGGGAAGATGACACACACTAACTTAATATAGTAAACTAAGAATCCACAAAGTTGAGAATAGGACAAATGGGGATGTTTGGCAACGGAAGACCCCATGGAAACACCAGACGTAGGACCGGGTAGTTAGGAGTAGTAAACATCCCCCGTTGACCGGTCACATCCACCAGGAACCCTCTATATTGATCAGGTACACGGAGTAATCCGCAGTCAAAATCAGTATATAAAGAGAGATATTTACTAGGTTTTTCCCCTTCTTCTACCCATTTAGCCCACAATCCAACGATGTGACCTTGTAATTTTTCCTTCCTTACATTTTCAAGTTCAACCTGTCAGAAAAACGTTTGACAACATCCATACAACCTGCCATTGGGTCAAATGTTGTCTGAGGTGTTTCATACCAACTGTTTCGCCTTTCCTGACACACTAATTTTGACTACGGATTATTCCTATTACCTGATCAAGGTATAGGACTCAAGGCGGTTGTGATCGATCGACTGGGAATGCTTACCCCTACTAGGCACCTCTAGTTGATCAAGGGTTCGTGTTTGCCAACTCTTTATTTTGTATTCCTAATAGGAGTTATGAGATTGATTACTGTTCGTTTTCTTCACCGTTTTACTCAACCTAATGGCAGGTTGCATTTGCAAATAAGATTGCCTTCAAGATATATCAATTTTTTCTTTCATAAGAATTATTTTGAATGTTGTCATTAATTCCATTGATTTTGAGAGTTAAAATTTCAGTTCGTGCAATAAGTGAAAAACAATGGAAAAGTGAATATATCAATCTGATAATTCCCGCAAACAATACAAATTAATAGTAAGGCAAACACGGATCCTTGGACACACCAGAGGTGGGATCAGGTGTCTATGAAGATTATGTAAGCTTTGTCGACTGAGCATAACCTGCCCCGAGACCCATATCCTGATCAGGCAAACAGAGCAGTCCGTAGGCAAAATCAGTTTGTATAGAACGGCCTAACAATTGATATGAAAAGCGTCAGACAGCATTTTTCCCAATGACAGGTTGTATTTGTGAATAAATATTCATAACAACCATAGAATTTGCGAAGTGCTGACTTTAAAAGAACGAGTTAAATGTTCGCATTTTCATACAATCAGATTAAACTGAAATATTTCTAAACTGAACCCTCCTCCGGATAGCTCGATTCCCAATAGATTACTCTTACAACCTGAGTAAGTTATTTTGATTTTGAATTGTAAATTTTTCGGATTTTGTTTTTAAGGGATAACGACAACGGATGCTGTCTTAACTATTACAGGGATGGTAACAAATGCAGAGGTATTTAAAATCAGATATCACTCTTCGTTATTTGCACCTTTCATTTGAAAACACCTCAAGCTTCATTGATATGAATTACGTACATGTGTTGAAATGAGAAGAAATACACATGTATGCATAATAATGGTTATTCGAAGCATTTATTTTTTATAAAACGGTCGTGATGAGTAGTCCCCACTATATTATTTTCATGTTTGATTTGCTTATTTTAAAGAGCTCCATACCATAAGCAATAACAAATCTATCTGCACTAAAATATTTGATTTCAAAATCGTGACCTAAAAATGGTATTGTGTTTTCTTTCAGAGTGTCCATCGGGATATTTTGATTACAATTGTTCTCAAATATGTCCACCAGGTTTTTATGGAAAAAAGTGTATCTCAGAATGTGAAACTTGTAACATATCCCTCTGTGATCATGTCAATGGATGTACCGATGTGACAGGTATGAATTCCTAGATAAAGATCAAGAAATAGGGTATTTTAAAATGGCTGTTTTCATGTTTTAATGTACAGATTTTATTTACTAGTAACTACCTTGTGTGAGAATTCCTTTTCACATATAACTATATTGTGTGTAATTTTTAATATTTAGACTTTTTTAAAACAAGAAATATATATTAGATAATTTTAAGGACATCAGCAATAAAGTTTTACATAATAATGATAATGTGTAGTTTATTGTAGTACTGTAGATTCTTAAATATATGCGAGGAAGTTATCATTGCACAATTTCGCGAGAAACATCACTCGCGAAAAAATATTTCTCGCTTTTATTTTTATATTGCTAAAATACATGCAAAACACTTGATCAACAGACCTCTCGCGAATTTATTTTCTCGCGATTTGACGTCCATGAGTCATTTCGCGATAAGTACTCGTAAAATAAGGAATCTACAATATTACCTTGTTTGAGAATTCCTTTCTGACATAATTGTGTGTAATTTTGAATATCAAGACTTTTATCTTTTATTTCCCTGTAAACATCAACAACAAAGTATTACATAATGATGATAATAGTTTATTTGAAGACGTTCATTTGATTGGTGCAGGGCTTTAGCACACCACTGTACACATGTTTATTGTTAAACGTTCATTTGATTGGTGCAGGGCTTTAGCACACCACTGTACACATATTTATTGTTAAACGTTCATTTGATTGGTGCTGGGCTTTAGCACACCAGTGTACACATGTTTATTGTTAAACGTTCATTTGATTGGTGCAGGGCTTTAGTGCACATGACACGAAACATATATCGATTCGATATATCCCCATGAAGACACCACAGAGTCCTCCACATCTGCTTCGTATCTAGATATTTTATTGAAAATGGATATCAACGGCAAACTAATAACTCAACGTTATCATAAACGGGATGATTTCAGCTTCTCCATCGTCAACTTCCCATATTTATGTAGCAATATTCCATTATCACCTGCATATGGTGTTTATATCGCTCAAATGATTCGATACGTAAGAGCTTGTTCTAGTTTGCACATGTAACCTATCGTTGGGTCAAATGCTGTTTGGAATGTTTCATACCGATTGTTATGCCGTTTTTGGCACACTGATTTTAACTACGGATTGTTCCGTTTACCTGATCAAGACATAGGGCTCATGGCGGGTGTGGTCGGTCGACAGGGGATGATTACTCCTCGTGGGCACCTGATCCCACGTCTGGTATGTCCAGGGGTCCGTGTTTACCCAACTCTCTACTTTGTATTGCTTATAGGAGTTATGAGATTGATCCCTGTTTGTTATCTTCACCATTATCGGAGTTATGAGATTGATCACTGTTTGTTATCGTCACCTTTTCCTTATAGGAGTTATGAGATTGATCACTGTTCATTATCTTCACCTTTATAGGAGTTATGAGATTGATCACTGTTTGTTATCGTCACTTTTATAGGAGTTATGAGATTGATCACTGTTCATTATCGTCACCTTTATAGGAGTTATGAGATTGATCACTGTTTGTTATTGTCACCTTTATAGGAGTTATGAGATTGATCACTGTTCGTTATCTTTACCTTTATAGGAGTTATGAGATTGATTACTGTTTGTTATCGTCACCTTTATAGGATTTATGAGATTGATCACTTTTCGTTATCTTTACCTTTATGGGAGTTATGAGATTGATCACTGTTTGTTATATTTACCTTTATAAGAGTTATGAGATTGATCACTGTTCGTTATCTTTACCTTTATAGGAGTTATGAGATTGATCACTGTTCGTTATCTTTACCTTTATAGGAGGTATGAGATTGATCAATGTTCGTTATCTTTACCTTTATAGGAGTTATGAGATTGATCATTGTTCGTTATCGTCACCTCTATAGGAGTTATGAGATTGATCACTGTTCGTTATCTTTACCTTTATAGGAGTTATGAGATTGATCACTGTTGATTATCGTCACCTTTATAGGAGTTATGAGATTGATCACTGTTCGTTATCTTTACCTTTTTAGGAGTTATGAGATTGATCACTGTTCGTTATCTTTACCTTTATACACTCTAAAAACAATGTTTAGGTTTGGAACACTTTTTAAACGTGTTTAGGATTGTGCTTATATCCTAAACGCGAAGTGTAATAAACATGTTCTACCCTAAACATGTTCAGACTGAGAACATGTTTAGCTATGCAAAAATACAGTATCTAAACACAAAATAACATGCTAAACACTTGCTAAACACAATCCTAAACGTCTAAACACAATCCTAAACGTCTATGCGTTTAGGTTTTGAACATGATAAGCTTAGTAACATTGTTGACATCAGTTTTACAGTCTTCATGTAGAATATTCCTGTCTTCTGTAAATGAAATTCGAATTGCAGAAAAAATTGCATGTCAGAATTGCCATACTTCAAACTGCTATAGTGTACCAGGCCCCGATAGTGACCATAGTGTACATCATACGCAGTATTGTAAGTATACACTGTCGAGGTCGATATCCAAAATTGATGGAACCATTAGAAGAGCCGTCTATGGGCTTCAATCCTTTCCTGTTGGAAATGAGCAGAGTTTAGGAGTATCCAGAAAATTTTGATCTGGAATTCCATTTCAACTTGAACAGATCTGGACACATACATATAGAATTTAAAAAAAAAAATAGTGTAATTCATTGTCTCTGGTATTAGACGTGGCTTTAGTGTTAATTTAAACCAATGCATCACTCTTACTTTGCATTGGAACAAAATTCATTTAAATCTTGTGAAATAGAACATCAGTTGCAATTGATGCCCCCCCTTTTTTTTTAATTCAACATGTGACAGTGCCTGTTATGTGAAAACTAGCATATCAAAGACAAAAAAATGTTGAAATTGTACTTGCGGGATGATATTTAACCATGTATAGTTTACTTCTTATATGTGCATAAGTGATTTTTAATGGTTTTGTCTTTAACATGTATCGCGGAAATGTCAACCGTGTTGTTTCGGCAATTAGAATATAGAAATAGAGTTATCGGACTTGCAATGTAATTTGAGAAGAACCGCGCAAACCCGCATTGTTCGATTTGAAACATCATGGATCCCATAGACACAGTTTGTAATACAGTTAATGATTCTACAACCCAGCAGCTTGTAGAAGTTCTGCAAAATGCAAATCAATTTGCCATTGCAACAGCAGTTGGAGGTTTGTATCAGCACATCCCGCTATAAGCAGAAAATGACGTCCATGGGGGTCTTTCCACGCAAACACATTTCCAACCTCCATTGTAATTAATATATATATATATATATATCCAACACACACACACACACACAAAAAGAGGCAATATTAAAGATGTGAAGGAATATTTGATTTGTGTCACTTGATTTATTCAACTTGATTCCTGTTATTTATTTTGCCAAATTGGGTTGGGGGGGGGGGGGGGGGGGGGGGGGGTTCTAGCAGTGCTCAACATTCACACTTGTCCGTTACCAGAGGAAATTTTGGTCGGAAAAGTAAAAGTTTTGTTTATTTCCATTATCACATAAGCATGACATGCTTGGTAACAAGTTTTCTTTAAATGATTAATTTGTATTTGGTTCCTGTTTAACACTATGAATAGCATTTAATAATACCAGAGAAAACTTATCTTTATCATATTAATTCTTTGACGAAATATTACTGTGAGATGAAATGTTCATATTACCTTAATTAAAAAGTGAAAATAAAATGTACAAAGAAATATTGGTAACCTGGTTTGTATCAATTTCCTTTTTCCTTTTCACATAGTCAAATCTATGTTTCAGACATTTCTTCATTTTGATTTTTTGTATTTTAGGTCAAAAACCCAGTGCTGACCACAAAAGCCTCAAGTCCTCCAAGGGCAGTGATCCTGCAGAATGAGGATGGCACAGTCAACAGTTGCTATCTTGTTGGTGACAAACTTGAGTTTAGAGTTGGGAAAGACATTAAAGAGTTATTACAGTTTCTGTTAATGATTTACTATGTTTTTGATATGAACTATCCAAAGTGTTACCAACTGTTGGGCTTCCTGCAAGTTGCCCTATTTCAGGATAGTGCTCTAGATTTAGCAAGTTTGAAAAAGAATATGTAGACAAAAGAGATTCAGCAAATGTTTAATTAATTTACACAGTAATGAAGATCTGTATTGGCCACTCTAGATCAATTCCTAGGTAATCAGATTTCCCGCTTGTTTGAATTTGCCAAGAATTTTTTTTTCTCCCGCGTCAGGTCTGGTGTCTCCTGGTTTTTTGGAAGCAGTTGTGTTTTCGAAATGAATTTGGCATTCAGATGAATAATATTGATTCATTTTCATTTCATAAGTTTCAAATATGTATTTTATATTACAATTATTACTTTTTATGGAAATTACTCTCATTGTTAAACTAATAATCCAACATATATATGGTTGAATTCTTTGATTTAACAAACAAGAAATTAATTTGGAGTGGCCTTACCTTTATACTTTGATTTAAATTACAAGACATTGTTCAATTTTTGCCACTTTTTCCTAGCTGTTTTATATGTCATTTTTGTTTATCTCCCACATTTGAATCCCATATGATTTGTAAGTTTGTTGTAATGATTAGAGTAGTATCATTAGGATAACAGAGGCTAGTGTATTTTTTTTTTATATAGCATTAAGAATTTAAGAGAAAACCAGGGGCTTATGGTTTACCGGTACTCAGTTTTAGTAAATGTATGGATATTTCTTATTTTGACAATAATTTTAAACAAAAAATTCATAAAAATGATTGTGAAATTATGTGAATCATTGTCCAATTTTCTTTCTGAAAATTTCAGTTGAAAAAGATAGAAATGTTTATGTTACACCATACCCCTTTATGTTGTCCATATTTTTTGTATACAAATCATGCATGTCAGACAGCCATATGACCTTTGTAATTTTTTTTTTTTGTATGATGTTGAATTTACATGTTCTGTATGTTGTATCATGTTTGAGAAATTCATATTATTTAGTTTTATGTAGTGAGAATTTTATTTTATCTTTTTTCATAACTGTTTGCAAATGTGTCTTGCAAACACACATGTACAGTATGTACACTGTTTGAATAATGAAATTCTTTGTGCATTTCTTATCTGCTTTTGTAGAGAAACAATTGTATCAAACAATAAATTGAAATGCATTTGGATCAGTGAAAATAGCATACAAAAGTAACATCCAATTTTTAGCTCACCTGAGCTGAAAGCTCAAGTGAGCTTTTCTGATCACCCGTATTCCGGCGTCCGTCCGTCCGTCTGTACACTTTTCACATTTTCAACTTCTTCTCAACAACCACTGAGCCAATTTCAACCAAAGTTGGCAAAAAACATTCTTAGGTAAAGGGAATTCTAAATTGTTAAAATAAAGGGCCAGGCCACCATCCAAGGGGAGATAATCAAGAAAAGGTAAAAATAGGGTAGGGTCATTAAAAAATCTTCTTCTCAAGAACCACTGGGCCAGAAAAGATGAAATTTATAGATAAACTTTATTAGGTAGTGCAAATTCTAAATTGTTAATATCATGGCCCCCGGGCGTCGGATGGGGCCACAATAGGGGATCAAAGTTTTACATACAAATATATAGGGAAAATATTTAAAAATCTTCTTTTCAAGAACCACTGAGCCAGAAAAGCTGAGATTTATATGAAAGCTTCCTTATATAATGCAGATTTTAAATTGTTAAAATCATGGCCCCCGGGGGTCGGATGGGGCCACAATAGGGGATCAAAGTTTTACATACAAATAGGGAAAATCTTTAAAAATCTTCTTCTGAAGAACCACTGAGCCAGAAAAGCTAAGATTTATATGAAAGCTTCCTTATATAATGCAGATTCTAAATTGTTAAAATCATGGCCCCCGGGCGTCGGATGGGGCCACAATAGGGGATCAAAGTTTTACATACAAATATATAGGAAAACTCTTTAAAAATCTTCTTCTCAAGAACCACTGAGCCAGAAAAGCTAAGATTTATATGAAAGCTTTCTGATATAGTGCAAATTCTAAATTGTTAAAATCATGGCCCCCGGGTGTCGGATGGGGCCACAATAGGGGATCAAAGTTTTACATACAAATATATAGGAAAAATCTTTAAAAATCTTCTTCTCAAGAACCACTGAGCCAGAAAAGCTAAGATTTATATGAAAGCTTTCTGATATAGTGCAAATTCTAAATTGTTAAAATCATGGCCCCCGGGCGTCGGATGGGGCCACAATAGGGGATCAAAGTTTTACATACAAATATATAGGAAAAATCTTCTTCCCAAGAACCACTAAGCCAGAAAAGCTGAGATTTATATGAAAGCTTCCTGATATAGTACAGATTCTAAATTGTTAAAATTATGGCCCCCGGGGGTCGGATGGGGCCACAATAAGGGGTCAAAGTTTTACATACAAATATAGAGGAAAAATCTTCTTCCCAAGAACCACTGAACCAGAAAAGCTGAGATTTATACGAAAGCTTCCTGATATAGTACATATTCTAAATTGTTAAAATCAAGGCCCCCGGGGATCGGATGGGGCCACAATAGGGGGTCAAAGTTTGTTTTCTTTTGTTGTTGTTTTTTTTTTCGGTTTTTTTTTTTTTTTATGTATAGTGCAGATTCAAGTTTGTTAAAATCATGGATCCCGGGGATTGGATGGGGCCTTAAGGGGGGCATCAAAGTTTTACATACAAATTTATAGGAAAAATCTTTTAAAATCTTCTTCTCAAGAACTACTGAGCCAGAAAAGCTGAGGTTTATATGAAAGCTTCCTGATATAGAGCAGATTAGAAATTGTTAAGATCATGGCCCCCGGGGGTCGGATGGGGCCACAATAGGGGGTCAAAGTTTTACATACAAATATATAGGAAAAATCTTTAAAAATCTTCTTCCCAGAACCACTAAGCCAGAAAAGCTGAGATTTATATGAAAGCTTTCTGATTCAGGTTTGTTAAAATCATGCCCCTCTGGGGTAGGATGGGGCCACAATAGGGGATCAAAGTTTTACATACAAATATATAGGGAAAATCTTTAAAAATCTTCTTCTCAAGAACCATTGGGCCAAAGAAGTTCACATTTACATGAAAGCTTTCTGACATAGTGTAGATTCAAGTTTGCAAAAACCATGGCCTCCAGGGGTAGGTTTGGGGCCATAATAGGGACTACGGTTTTACATGCAAATATATATAGAAAGTCTTCTGATATGGACCAAAGTTACTCAGGTGAGCGATGTGGCCCATGGGCCTCTTGTTTATAGGTTTTTTTCCGTTTGAATTTGATATCATACTTTACTTTTTCATAAGTAAGCATGTGTGATAACAGAATAGTTTTTTGTGGCAGTGTCTGGTTGTTTGGGGGAAAATGTCTGAAACTCAAAATACATTTGTATTGCAAAATTAATGCTTTAGCAAAAACATATGACTAGTTGCAGTTGTTTTTTTTGTTGTTTTTTTTTTTTTTTTTTTTGCATTTTGGGAATGTAATTGACTTGGTTGTGGATAAGATGTTTTCCTCTTAAGGTAAATAGATCGTCATTTAACTTCAGTACAAGATATAAAGTATCCATTGAGACAAATGATAATTTGTGTATTTTTAATTTACTTATTTTTTATTCAATGTTTACCTTGAACACTGCATGCCTGTATATAGTTCATATCTATAATCTGTTAATGTCTGTTGATGTTTTTCATGATATTTTGACCATTGAAAAATCCTTCAAAAAATTCTGAAGAAACTAAATCAAAATTAAGATAATTAAGATTTATATAAACATATATAATGTTTGTTGTTTGGTAGTGCCTTTTTGGCGGGTGTACAGTACATTGCATTATGACATTATTTGCACCTTTGTGGTTAAATTTGATAACTTTTTTATGAATAATGAAGGATCAAAGGAATTAAGTTTTATTGAACACTTAGTCGATACATAGAAAAATCTGTTATTGTTGTTAAAAAGAGATTTGATATTCTTCAAATAATTTAAATGATTCACTGTTTTTTGATTGCAGTAGACCAGTTTTATTCTAGTTTGTAGTAAACCAACATTAATGTACAGTGCTTAAGTTTGAAATTTCATTTTAATTGTGTGTCAAATGAAGTCATAATTTAGATGCATTTCTTATGTGTAAAGAACATCATTATTTTGATCAAATATAAAGTTGTTTGTATATATAGGGGCAAAACAGAAGTATGTCATAAATATTCTTTCATATAAGAATTTAAACATCATTGAAAAATATACGGGTAGTACATGCATTTTGTATTTGCGCTATTGTTCTGTTTATTTGATGCCTCTTCAAAAAGTTTTTTATAGAATGAAATTACTTGTTGTTAGACCCACACATGGTTTTTTCTTTTAATATATATTCCCATGAAAATTGAAGAGATAAGTTTAACATTGGTATTTTTGTCCAATAGAATGAGTTGCATATAAATGATGAAAAAAATATTCTGTTGGTCTTATGGTTGAATTTCCCTCTGGCTTATCTATTGAGGAAATCTTAAGGAAATATGTCTAATAAAAGGGATATTCTTGCTAGATTTTGCAATGTTATTCTCCTATGATAGAAGAGAAAGCTACTATTTAAGACTCTTTAATGCTGCGGATTGAGTTTTAAATAGAAGGTTAGCAAATCATTTTGTAATTGAGACAAAGTCAAAACCTAAATACAAGGAGAACTAAACGTGTTCAAAACCTAAACATAATAAGGGTTAAACATGTTCTATACCTAAACATAAAAAGAATTAAACATGTTCAAAACCTAAACATAAAAAGAATTAAACATGTTCAAAACCTAAACACAAAGAGATTTAAACATGTTCAAAACCTAAACACATTGGGTTGAACATGTTCAAAACCTAAACGTAAAAAGTGTTAAACATGTTTAAAACCTAAACACAAAAGGTGTTAAACATGTTTAGATTTAGATCGCGTTCAAAACTGTACACAAGAAATGTGTTTAACTTTGTGTTTAGGATCTAAACACCATTTTTAGAGTGTAGGAGTTATGAGATTGATCACTGTTGATTATCGTCATCTTTTCCTTATAGGATTTATGAGATTGATCACTGTTTGTTATCGTCACCTTTTCATTTGGTAGTTTCTCCACATACAGTAATTTGTATGTTACCATTTGTTACGGACTTTATCACCATGGTTGTATGTTGAACGCTGATTTGAGATGCACACTGAACTGATACCACATACATTCTGAATAGAAAAGTCTTAAAGTAGGTCATGGTGCACCAACGCACCTGACATGTGAACTGATTATGTATTTCTCTGAGAGGGAGGGGGGGGGGTTGTGACAAAATGTTGTGCAGTATCTGTATCTATGATAAGAAAAAGTCCAGGAAACTAATTGACCTACCTTTAGCCCTAAAGTAGGTCATGGTGCACCAATTAGCTTGAAATGAGAACTTATTGTGTAAATCTTTGAGAGGGACATTGTAACAAAATGCCAATGCAATATCTGTATCAAGAACGGAAAAAATCTACAAAATTGTCTTGCCTACTTTTTTCCTAAAGTAGATCATGGGGCACCAATCCCGCAGAAATGCAAACTGAACTTGTATTCCTCCAAGAGGGAGCTTTTGACTACATTTCAAGGCAATATCAGTATCCGTAATGGAAAAAAGGTCTGGAAAAATTTTTGACTTATTTTTAGCCCAAAAGTAGGTCAAAGACAGACCGATCCAGCTGAAATGCAAACTAGACTTGTATTTCTTCAAGAGGAAGCCTGTGACTAAATTTCCCGGCAATATCTGTATCCAACCAAAAAAAGTCCAGAAAAATGTTTGACCTACTTTTTAGCCCTAATGTAGGTCACGGACGGACAAGCCAATCCAGCTGAAATGCAAACTGAACTTGTATTAATCTGAGAGAAAGTTTCTGATTAAATGTCAGGGCAATATCTCTATCCGTAACAAAATAATAAAGTCCGGAAAACTGCTTATAGCCCTTAAAAAGCCAAGGTGCACCAATCCAGCTGAAATGTAAACTCACACTTACGCTTTTTGAGGGAGAAATTATGATCAAATTCCAAAGTGTTACATGCATCCGTTACGGAAAAAAGTACGGTAAACATGACCCCAGACGGACAGACAGACGGACGGACAGCGCATAACATAATACGTACCGTCTAACGACGGGCGTATAAAAATCAATCCTTAGAAACGAAGCTATATTGTACAATTCGGAAAATGTTCTACCAAACTCTACATTTAAAAGAAAATATTTTCTGCTCTAAAGGAGAAACCTCAGGCGTATTGTGCCACAAAACACGCGAGAAGTCAAATTAGGATTCTCAAAAATTCCAAAGGATTTTTAGCAAATTCGAAATAACAAGACTGTTTCCTATAACTCAACAGCATCAAAAACATCGTCTTCTCAACTCTGCACACCGCCATATCTTATGATAAATGAAGGACTAGGGATTTTCATATCAGAGACAGCTGTTTCGTCCATAAAAGTGAAACTGGAAAATATCCATGTGTGGAAATCACTTTGGTAGGCATAATTGGAATTGGTATTTCTTATCTTTGTAGCAAACAACTCTAGTCCCGGCAACTCCTTGCAGATATCAGTCACTGTCGCGGTGGTTGTCGTTCCTCCCGTTACGTTTGTTGTAATTACAGCCAGTATAGTGGGAGTCATCTGTCTTTGTAAGCGAAGGTTCGTACGTCCAAGTTGTTACTCTTCTACAACACGGAGGCAAGTGACCAATGCACTTAACGAAAGAAATCTTATTGCAGCGTCGTTACGGAAGTGATTTAACTATAAAAACTATGCATTAGGAATGGATGTATATTGATGTAATCGTAAATGGAAAAGAGATTTAAATGCAATTCCATTGATTGAAATTATATGCATATTTATGAATCATTGTCAAAACATAGGAACAAATGGTTTCTTCAGTTTCTAATATTTTACAGAACAGGCATTGCTGCTGGAGTAAGGTCATATGCAACATTTCTGATATTTGTTTTTTAAATTATATTTTCATCTCAGTGGTTAGATTACCTAATTAGTTTTTACAAGGGTCCTAAGACCAATCCCTGATTAACCCAAATATTTTCCTCCGTTTCCTTTCTACAATAGCTTAGTAATGGCACTAAATACAACTTTCTGTAATACACAAGAGCTGACTTTAAACTTTTACTTGCCACAGCCAGGAACTATCCAAATATGCTAATACGAAATCAGCCCTGGTTATATAACCCCAAGCAATTTGTAGAAACAAGATAGGTTGCAAGTGAATTGTACCCGAAACGTTACGAAAAAAAATATCTACTTGGTAGGCTACTGACAAACAAGTTAATGGTGCAAGGGTTTTAACAGTCTCGTTTAAAGTCAGCATTTCGCTAATTCTAAGGTTTTATAAGAATCTACTTTGCCAATACAACCTATCATTTGGTCAAATGCTGTGTGACTTGTTTCATACTGATTGTTCGGCCGTTCTTGGCACACTGATTTTGACTACGGATAACTCCGTTTACCTGATGAAGATACAGGGCTCACGGCGGGTGTGACCGGTCGACAGGGGATGCTTACTCCTCCTAGGCACCAGATCCCACCTCTGGTATATCCAGAGGAGTTTGCCCAACTCTCTATTTTGTATTGCTTATAGGGGTTATGAGATTGATCGCTGTTCGTTATCTTCACCTTTCATCGAGAAACGTTGCATATGATTTTAATGCAAAATCATTTGAGAAATAAATGTGTTTGAATATAATATTTTATATTTCTGTTAATGATAATTAACAGTACCTCGTGAATATCTTAAGGTTTTGTACATGATACAATCATGACTAAGCAGCCATATTAATATACATCTTTGGAATATATGACATATATGAACATTTTTTACAGGAAGATCTACGAACCGAAACACATCAACAGTAAGTCAACATATTTGCTTTCGTTTTAAACGATTTTTGTATTTTAGGAAAATGGGTGTACTATATTTCGTATATTTGAGATTATTGTACATATCTTATTCTAAAGGAAGATACACATTGCCATGCGTTTTGAGATCTATATGTGTACATGTATGTACACGCTGTGTTATTAAACTTAAAACTTTGGAATACTAGTACCAAATATTTTGAATGTCTTTCTTTTGCAGATGCCTCTCAGAGACAATCTTCCCGTAGAGAAGATCGATCAGAGCACACATCGAATCATCCCCCACAGCCATCTCCATGTCAACAGGAAATGCCAGGGGCGACAATTGAATTATACGACGATAATGCTGAGAATCCCTATGCTCAAATATCTGATACCGCGAGACTTTTACCCAGAACGAAACACTGTGCAAAAGAGGTGAGCATTCCAACGGCCCCATTAATGAAGGATGAGACCCAGGGACGTGATCCGTATGATATACTTAGTTTAAAAGTGAAGGGCAGGGGACATTCAGAAATGACGTTTGATTCACACACCAAGGACACAGGATGGCCAAGAGTCAATGGGATTTGTCCTGATGTTACATCGACAACCACCAACAGGCATGGACTACCGCCTCCTCCAATAAGATATCCAATACCTAATGCACGTACAAGTTTCCTTTTCCCAGGGTCGTCGTCAGATGAATCATCAGGTTATGTACCGTACAATAGTTGCAAAACTACAGGTAGGTCGAGCGAAGCGGAAGTTGAGGAACTTCCTCTCCCCCCGCCACCTCCAACATTTGTATCTGGGAACAATGCCAAACCCCCAAAAGGAAGAAAACCACATCCGCCACCAAGAAAACTACTGAAAGATTCGCCTGTCTGCAGGACCGACGATCAAGGAGGAAGCCAAACTGAACACGAAGGTATAGTGAATTTACGACACCAAAATGAAATGCATGATGAAGCAGAAAATGTAACTATGAAGACGAGAACCAGTTTCTTTACGCAAAACAACATATTCAAGAAAGGTCCGTCGTTGAAAATGTTACTAACAAAAGACAGGATCAACAAACGAAAATCAAATGGCAAATCCTATAATTTATCCGGCTTGTTAAACGTGGAGGAAATGCCCCCTCCTGACCTCAACAACGACGTGGAATCAAGTCATGTCTCTGGGGAACAACTTCCATGTGCCGAAAATCAAACTAACGTCTTACGGAAATGCCAGACAGCCCTGAAGACTAAGATGAATAGAATTAGTGCGTTACGGTTTGCAAACGGCACACTGGGGAATCTCCGATACAGCTTCGCACGACCTACAAATTAACAAAGAATTCAAACTTTGTGATAAGCTTCTCAATGTGTGACACCAAAGTCCGGACTGATGAGTAACATTTTCACATGTCTAACGATACTTTACGTGTACCATTACTTTAATACTATGTGCGTTTGAACAGAATTGCTCTGTAATCCAAACTGTGAAGTATTTTAGCTCACCTGATTCGAAGGTTCGTTGAGCTTATCATATGGTCGTAGGATGACGTGTGTCGTATGGATACGCGTTTAGTAATATGGGTCATATCTTTGAAATGTTTTGACCTATTGTTTTAAACTTTGTTCCATAACACTGTGTGACTAATGGCTCTAGCATGCAACAAAACGAAGGAAGCAGCTTCTAATGAAAGGGAGATAAGTAGTGATTGCTAAAAAATCTTTTGAACTGCATTTTGACCAAACGGATACCGAAACATCGCTATGATAATGTAAATGATTGTTCATGAAGATACCCCCAGGGTGAAGGGCGTGGTTTTATGGGCACTTGAATTCTGGAAATTTTCTATTTCCTTCTTAAAGCAATACTAGCTCTCATTTTAACGTCAAAAACTTTTGTTGCAAAATTGTGATTTACTATTTCAATGACCAAAAAAAATCAAAGTAATGAACGTACTGAAAGACGGGGTCAAATTATCCGATGCATAACTTTAAGAAATGGTGCAGTTATGCTAATATGACAATTCATATGAAAACTCTACAGACAAATACTTTAATTAGACATAGGTCTTGAATTCGCAGATTTACGTACAACTTCCTATTCGTGTTTTTGATATAATAAAAGAAATGTTCAAAATCGAAATTTTCTTGAAGTCTGTTCCTTTTTAGCTCACCTGAGCTAAAAGCTCAAGTGAGCTTTTCTGATCACCCGTATTCTGGCGTCCGTCCGTCTGTCCGTCCGTCTGCCCGTCTGTAAACTTTTAACATTTTTACTTCTTCTCAAAAACCACTGGGCCAATTTCAACCAAAGTTGACACAAAGCATCCTTAGGTAAAGGGAATTCTAAATTGTTAAAATAAAGGGCCAGGCCACCTTCCAAGGGGAGATAATCAAGAAAAGGTAAAAATTAGGGTAGGGTCATTAAAAAATCTTCTTCTCAAGAATCACTGGGCTAGAAAAGATGAAATTTATAGATAAGCTTTATTAGGTAGTGCATATTTTAAATTGTTAAAATCCTGGCCCCCGGGGGTCGGATGGGGTCACAATAGGGGATCAAAGTTTTACATACAAATATATAGGAAAAATCTTTAAAAATCTTCTTCTCAAGAACCACTGAGCCAGAAAAGCTGAGATTTACATGAAAGCTTCCTGATATAGTACAGATTCTAAATTGTTAAAATCCTGGCCCCCGGGGATTGGATGGGGCTACAATAGGGGATCAAAGTTTTACATACAAATATATAGGAAAAATCTTTAAAAAATCTTCTTCTCAAGAACCACTGTGCCAGAAAAGCTGAGATTTATATGAAAGCTTCCTGATATAGTACAAATTCTAAATTGTTAAAATCCTGGCCCCCGGGGATTGGATGGGGCTACAATAGGGGATCAAAGTTTTACATACAAATATATAGGAAAAATCTTTAAAAATCTTCTTCTCAAGAACCACTAAGCCGGAAAAGCAGATATTTACATGAAAGCTTTCTGACATAGTGCAGGTTCAAGTTTGTTCAAATCATGGCCCCCTGTTGTAAGATGGGGTCACAATAGGGGATCAAAGTTTTACATCCAAATATATAGGATTTTTTTTAAAAAAAATCTTCTTCTCAAGAACCACTGAGCCAGAAAAGCTGATATTTACATGAAAGCTTTCTGATATAGTGCAGATTCAAGTTTGTTCAAATCATGGCCCCCGGGGATTGGATGGGGCCACAAGGGGAGATCAAAGTTTTACATACAAATATATAGGAAAAATCTTTAAATATCTTCTTCTCGTGAACCATTGGGCTAAAGAAGTTCACATTTACATGAAAGCTTTCTGACATAGTGTAGATTCAAGTCTGCAAAAACTATGGCCCCCAGGGGTAGGTTGGGGCCATAATAAGGACTACGGTTTTACATGCAAATATATATAGAAAGTCTTCTGATATGGACCAAGGCGACTCAGGTGAGCGATGTGGCCCATGGGCCTCTTGTTTATGGTTTTGAGACCAAAACGAATAACTAAAGGAATGCTTGTATTATGAATAACTAGTCTTGTGCCCAGTTTTGTTTAATCAATATCATCCAGAACTCTTGGTTATCATTTCGCCGAGATAGTTCCTTCCTTATTTAACCTTAATGTTCTTGGTTTGTATCTTATAGTGAGGGTCACCATTTTAACTTGTGCACATAGCTCTTCAGCTATTCATACATGTAGCTAAATCAGGTGCTAAACTCTTGTGAAAAAGCATGAATGCTTTTATAATAAAGTAAATGAAACGAAATATAGATAAAAGTTTAATGTCAACAGAACAGAAAGATAACATATGATAGGTTGACATATATGACAGTATATGTTTAATTGCTTATTTTTTATGGACCAACATAATGAAACCAAATGCTAAAGATAAAATTGATAATGGCATACTTTGGAATTGCACAATACAACCTGTCAATAATACATGAAAGGTTAAAATCAAGTGGATATGTAAACACTCCAATTCTTTCTTTAGTAAAGAAAATTTTCTAAACTACTAAAACTGTAAACAAGAACATGTAAATTGTAAACATTGTAACAAAACTGGTAACATAGTGATTTCAAATGTTTGGACACACATTTGGGCTAGAAGTTTCCTATGCAATGAAAAATATTTACATGTTACAGTCCAACATAAATAAACAAGTCCACAAGTCAGACAACTGTCTTCTCAAGTGAAACAATATAACATGAAGTGCTGTAAATTCAGGCATTTTAGAATATTATGCATATACCAGTGTCTGGACAATTAACAATTGTAAAAGCATTACTTTTGAATAGTAATAACATCGACACAGAACAGTGAACTTATGATTGTGTAAAGAATATAGTACTGTTGCAATGTGAGATTTTGAATTAATAATACAGACTGTAATCTCGGTTGAGATTCGGCTCGGCTGAATATTTGGACTGACGCCTTCACCGAATCTCGGAGCAGTCCTTCATAATTCATGTCTGGAAATTTACTTTCAGCTTCGGCTAGTTCTAGCAATTAAGGTGCAACTTAGGTGACACTGCACTTCGCTTCAAATAAGTGATTTGACTATCAAATTAATTCTCTATCACTATTAATTTTGTATTGCCTACCGTCTAGGTATAAAAATCCCAAAATGAAAATTTTCCGTTCAAATGAAGACTTCCGTGGCACAATATTTTATCTCCTGGAATTGAAGAGTTCCTATAGTCTGCTTTATCTAGTTACTGATACATTGTATATCTACATACCTACTTGCATTTCGCTAATTTAAAAAAAAAAACTATAGGAACTTTTCAATTTTGGGAGATAAAATATTGCGCCATAGAAGTTATCATTTGAACGGAAAAATTAGTAATGGTTTATTTTATGGAATTTACATACTTATACGGCGAGTAATACAGTATTAATAGTGATACATATTTGGTTTGATAGTCAACTAACTGATTTGAAGCGAACAGCAGTTTTCCAGACATGAATTATGAAGGACCGCTCCGAGATCGGTGAAGGTGTCAGTCCAAATATTCAGCCGAGCCGAATCTCAACCAAGATTATACAGACTGATGCTTGATCAGGGTTAAATAAATTGCAATGCTGGGATATATGTTATTAGCAAGGTTAAAGTTTTCAAAAAGTAGGTTAAACTCCAACATCAAGGTCACAGGGTCAAAAATGTTGGTACCCACAAAAACAGTCTTGTCACTAGAAATACTCAAATGAATTTTCAAAGCTCTATCACTTAGTGTTCAAAAGTTATTAGGAAGGTTAAAGTTTTCAAAATGTAGGTCAAACTCCAACATCAAGGTCACGGGGTCAAAAATGTTGGTACCCACAAAAAGGTCTTGTCACTAGAAATACTCAAATGAAATATAAAAGCTCCACCACTTAGTGTTCAAAAGTTATTAGCAAGGTTAAAGTTTTCAAAAAGTAGGTCAAACTCCAAGGTCAAGGTTACAGGGTAAAAAACGTTGGTACCCACATAAGGAATACACATGTGAAATATCAAAGCTCTATCACTTACTGTTGAAAAGTTATTAGCAAGGTTAAAGTTTCAGACAGAATTACAGAATGACAGACAGGACAAAAACAATATGCCCCCTGATCTTCGATCTCGGGGGCATAAAAATAGTTTCTAAACTACTAAAACTTTAAATATGTACATGTAAATTGTAAACATTTTAACAAATTATTTACATGATTTCAAAATTTTTGACACACATTGGGACTAGAAGTTTCCTATGCAATGAAAGATATACAGTCATGTATACATTGGATAGTCAATCATAAATATACAAGTCCACGAGTCAGACATCTTTTTTTAAATAATATGATATAAAGAGCTGTAAATTTTATAATTTTAAAATATTTTGCATCAAAGATGTGTATGGCCGAGTTGCAGTTTGGAAAATTATTCACGCTTGCATTCACGAAGTAAAAACATTCACGTATTTTATATAGTTTATAAGTATGAAGCTTTGAATGGCTGCATATAGGTATTTAGCGTGATAATGACCTTGACCTTTGGCATTTGGATTTCAAAAGCAACATGAATCTTGAATGTCTTCAGGATTTGAAGTCTGATAAACATACACCAGCAAGTGCATGTATAAAAGTTAGAGGCAAGCTCAAATCTACAATATATAGTGGGGAAAAAAAGACTTTGACATTTGGACCTCAAAATAAATAAGAAAAAACGTCCAAAAGAACTCGCCTGTACATTTGTCGGGGGTAATATAAAACAATTTTTTGCGTGCATAGAATAAATAACACGACAAACTCCGGATACATTCGCATATTCTCGGTTTCTTCCGTAAAAAAGACGGGGTGTAAACAAAATAAGAATATTTAACGACAATCGTTTCTGTTTGAAAGATAATTCAAATTCATCTAATAAATCGATGAAAAATAAAAGGATTGTTTTTTTCTTCTTCAAAATATTGATCTTATATTTCTCAAATCTGTGTACAAAATGATCAGCGCAATTTATGCACTCTTATGCGCTCTTTTCTTCCACGTAGATTCAATTCATGTGTTCTCGGCACGGCTTCCGTTTTAAGGCCTCGACTGACAGTAAACCAATCTCTCACCAGAGGGCGTTACGCTACACTCCACAACACCTCTGTTATCGTCTGATTTACAAGAATTTTGTAAAACAAAGCGTCTTTGAAAATAAAATAAATCTGCATCATTTTCATAAATAAAACATAAATTTATGAGTTAAAAACACATTGGTAGGTATCGAAACGCTGTATTACGTTAGTGTAACCTCCATATTTATGGAACTATTTGTCTTGTCAAATGTATTAATTTCACTTTCACTTCGTAACTATGGACTCTACATAAAAGTACATTAGAAAAACTAGCGAGTTTATAATGATGAAAATCTGACATTACACAAAGAACACAAACGTGTCTTTCTGTTGGAGTCAAAGACGCTATTTTGTCCGTGCGAGATCATGTGGTTAGCCGAACTATTTATCAGACGATAACAGAGGTGAAAGTGAAGCTTGCGTAGCGCGCCCTCTGGTGAGAGAATGACAGTAAACTAATAGACGGGGTCACGTGACCCCGTCTAAAAAAGATTTATAAACTTTTGTTATTAATATTTGTGTTAGAAAACATATCCAGAGGTTCTGAATTACATTATTGTCTTCCCGTACACATATTGATTTCTATATATAATGCTATATATTCAACAGAACCGAAATCTTTATTTGATAAAATCTTAAACTTAATCTTAATTTTATCAATGACTATGGTTAAAATTACACACAAAACAGCACAGTTTTACAACAAAACAAAATTGTCAGATTTAGAGCTATTATAACTATATGACATAACTATAAAGAAGACATAGGGCATCTAAATTGACCTCAAATGGGGTAGCAAGTTCACATTGTCTTACACATTTTCTATTCTCTTTTATGTTTGCCAATTAAGACTTTCCATAGTTCCGAGGATTCATTCTCAGCTAAATTCTGAAATTGTTATTCCCACTTAGCTAAAACTGTGATTTTCACACCTGAGTGGTCCCTGGGTATAGTCTGTTTTAGACTAACTACCTGTAATTATCAGTCAGGCCTATGAAAGCAAATCATATACATATTATAAGTATACCTTTATTGTTTAAGACATAGATCATTTCAATATATCATAATGAGTTATTAGACACACGAATTCAGTAACTTAGGAAATAATTCGCCGGGGTGAAATCCAAGTAATGGACTATGCAGATGCCGCATCTCATCTCACTCATTGAGACTGATGTGTTCCTTTTTATGTGCATGGCTATAGGTTACCTGTAATTATTTTCCTTTGTTTCCTGACAACCTTACCTGTGCACCATTTATGTCTACCTAAAACCAGTCACCCGTACAGATTTAAGAATTTTAGCTAAGTGGGAAGAAACCGTTTCGAGAGTATGTTTAGGCTTTGATTTTGTTCCACAACAGACAAAAATCATTGATTCCTCCAAGTACATATTTTTTTTTCTATAATTTAAGTTCCCCAGACCCCGTTTTTTCGTTAAATGTTAGAAATGTAAACAAGAGGCTCCATGACCCATAAGAAAATGCAAGCATGCATGGGACATGTTTTGTTTTAAATGTGACAAGAATTCATCCCTAAAAACACTTGCAGTCGCATTTTGATTATCGTTAAACTGATATATATGTATTTTGAAAACAGACACAGATAAAACTTCGTTAAAACATTAGGCAGTGCTTCATATAAGAAACGACCATCGTTGTACAAACAGAGGAAAATATATACGGAGAATATGTACAAAATACGGTGAAATAGTTATACTTATCATTATAATCAATTACAAGCTAAACGGAAAAATAACATAGAGTTTGCATAGAATATCGATAACACTTCTGCAAACTACGTTATGAAAATACGAATACTATTGATTTGACAACTTTTATGAAACAATCGCCTATGACGTATTGTGAAGGGGGAAATATTCGCGTGGGTTTTATTTTCGTTATATTCGTAATTACATGTATATCGCGAAAATATAAAAAAAAAAAATCGCGAAGTAACGACGTTTTGGGGTATACCTTTATCTAAGCATGAATCCACCTCAGTCTATTTATTGTACAATATTCTAAATATTCAAAAACTACTTATCGTTCATAAAAGGTGTAGGTATGGTTGAGGTAATATCTATGTGCTTTCATTATATATCATTAATAAATATATCAATAAGCACTTTTATTTTGTTAACCAAACTTCATCAACTTTGTACCGAGTCACATTCAACCATCATTTGAAGGCAGTATCCATGTATGTTCAGGGGATTCGTTTTCAATACTGTCAAAGTCAGTAACATTTTAATGCTCCTTTAGGGGCATTTCGCTCTCTGAAGCCCATTCCGGTAAGTATTGATCTGCCAAGTCACGATATATATATATATATATATATATATATATATATAAACAATATAATTTAAACAATATTTCATTATGTATTAATGTATATGGATTAGACAACAGTCACTTTATATATAATCTTTCTTCATACAAGTACATGGTCTAGGCCATACAGACACAGGCACTTGTTTCTGTAAATGACTTATGACCTCTGTATACTAATAATAACACAAGGTACCTAGCTTCCAATGACACCGAATGGCACTCCCTGAGAATGTCATTTAAAGCTAGGTACCTTGTGTTATTATTAGTATACAGAGGTCATAAGTCATTTACAGAAACAAGTGCCTGTGCATACATGTTTGTATAATTACAGATGAATAATGACAATGAAACTGAATGGTAACAGCAATATGATATAAATTAGTGATATGTTTCAAATTCTAAAATGATTTACAACTTACAGACAAGAGTAGGTATGAATATCAAGAATTACTATAAAAAAGAGAGACATATATGAATATATGATGGTTCTGTGGTATGCGAATGAAATTAATTAAAGGAATCTATTTGTAGACAAGATGAATTCATGTACAATTCTGAAAATTGCAACAGTTTGTTTGTAAAAAGGAACACGAAATGCATATATTTGGGCACACACGGACCCCTGGATATACCAGAGGAGGGAGGGGGGGGGGCAGGTGTCTAGGAGGAGTAAGCATAAATATGATATGATGTAAATCTCACGGGAAATCAATAATGTCTTTTTCAATCTCACTAACGGACACTTTTGAGACTGAGTATAATTTCCTTATTTCAAGTTTTATTTCCAGAAATCTATGTTATACCCAATTATGGTGATGATGCTCTCTTAGAAATTAAGATAAATCTATACTCAATCACTAAAAAGAAAATAAGACTGACAGGAAATTACATATTGCTAATCAATATATAACCAATCAAATTCTCAATACACCACGTGTTCACTGCCTCAATAGCCGTATCGTAATTAGCTATAGTGCAAAATCATCTTCAAGAATGCATGTGCAGGAAAACTATTCTAATAACATAAGTGACTCATAAACTGAAGATGCAAATTAAAGTTGCACTCTCTTTCCTCATCCCCGGAGAGCTACACGAATGTCATATGATTTGATACTTTGCAATTTGATTTCCGTCCGTTTCCAGAATTTTTAACCTATTTTGAGACGTCCCCCACTGTGTAGGGAAGAGTCACATATTTTGACCTATACATGGCGTTCAAAGTCATAGTAGCCAAGGTTCTTCGTCGTGTCGATGCCTGCCGCGACATAGGTCTTTTATATTCAAGGTCTCGTCCGAAAGACTTCTACATGTAGAATGTTTTTATGTCTTGGGTTTTACGCAGCCTAGGCACGAGTGGGATGGGAAACTTCGACCTCCGGGTCATGAAGAAAACACCCTATCCACAGCGCTACCGTGACCGATATAATTGGTCATAATTTCACACAATTGTTTCCGCTAGTATTAATTCAAAATCATTCTATCATTCAGAGAAAGTCATTTTGAAATTATTCTTATTGTTTTCAGAAATACAATGTACCTATGACAACATGAAAACATACACATATGAAGGCCCATTATACATCAGCTATTTAAACCGAATCGTCGTATTCATGTTGACAAATAGTAATAGCGATATTATTGTCAGAATGCTTCCAGTTAGAAACTGCGACCTAGCTACACTGTGGTGTCACTTTCACCCCGGAATCCTACCATCTTGGTTTGACAAAGCTTAGGTCTAAGCACCCTTCACGAGGATGCCCTTAAACATATATTTATATTTCATGCAATCAAATGTATATTTACTAGATTGAACTCGAGCAGCACTATGGAGTATTTGTAGATCCGGGGGCCAAGTGTCACGTATTACTCAAAATTTGTGGCGCCTCACCTACAGCTAGTGATGTCTCTATTATAATTGAAAAATTCTCGAATGGAACGTGAATCAACAGAGGAACAAACAAAGCACTATACATGCATGCTCATTTCTTAGAGGACATTTCTTACATGTAGATCTCACCATTGGTAAATTACAAATTGTAACGAGAGTCATATCCCTGTGAATACAAATGCAATTGTAAACAATGTGCGTATGAATACAGATATAGTACGTCTATTTCATAGCTTGAGAATTCCGACAGAAATGGAAGTAGAATGTAAATATAAGAATTTTTTTTTTTTAAAAATACATGAAAATATGAACTGCAACGTTTCACGCCAGCCTACTTCACGAAGCGCGTTAACGAAGCATGCTGGCCTGAAGCGCGTTAACGAAGCATGCTGGCCTGAAGCGCGTTAACGAAGCATGCTGGCTTGAAGCGCGCAGTTCATACCCTCACGTATTTTCACAAACGAAGTTTATTTCTTAATAACTTCCGTGACGGTACTTGTGTGGTGTAAAAATGTCCAACTCTAATTGATTTTTTTTCTTCCCTGTCGGTACTAACTGAGCGTACTAATTCACATATACCGGTGTTTATAACGGTATTTATTATGTTACATGTACATCCGCGATCTCTAACACCAGACAGTCCTTCAGCTCTGACTACGCCCTACAAAAGAAGGATCTAATATAATTCAAATCGTGACGTGTATGTAACGGTATTCACTACAATCCCATTCTACTTTAAAAAGCCAAAACACAACGGAAACTTGGCGGAAACTTCATGGATTTAAGCAAACTTCCGGGTTTTCTCTGTGGAAACTTATCTTATGTTTCTTTAAGCTAGTTCCTGTCCTACGGGAAATTTAGGCGAATCCTTAATAAAAATATGCTTAAATTTTGGAAACTTGATTAAATATGTGGTGTTCGTTGTCTCACCAAGGTCATTTCCATCAGATCGAGACAACCCGAAGTCGTATTTCGGATCACATGACACAGCTACGGAATTAAGTGCGAAGTGTCACTCTGGGATGTTATTATTTTAACACTCGTAAACTTCACATTTATTGGCGATAGTTGTAAAATTAGACAAGAAACACAGGGGCGGATCCCGAAAATTCTTTTAAAGGAGGGGGCGGGTCTTCAATTAATTTTAGTTTTGAAACGGGGAGGATCTACCCTCAAAATGCGCTATTTTGACCTTTTCTGCAATATTATCTGATAAAAAGTGGGAAGGATAGCCATAGCTACCGTGGATCCGCCACTGAAAAGACGTTACTATTAGAATGTCTTCCCCGTCCAAGACTCTCCTTTCTTATCCCAGAGATATCTTCTCTCTGGCTAATTCACATGACCGCCCAGTATTTATCTATGTCATTTTACAAATATGTAAATCTAATACAACTTACAGCGACTCGCAAATAAAATTATTCAGTTGTTCACAGACATTGGCAGTCCACTTGAATTGAGTTTTGAATCCTACGGCTATACATCTGTTTAGGGGATCATTGGAGGGTTCGCCCGGGGCCCACGCGGTGTAAGTAAGACCTGTCCGTGTCTGAGTCCAAATCCAGCTCCCAGAGAACATACTGGTGCCCCCTATCCACAGGGACCCGCTGGAGAACGCACCTGCTCAAAGCAAGGTTACTTTTAGCAAAATAACATAGGAACTTTCTATGATAACATATTAATTCTGGGTATTATACATGTAAGTAATAACTTGATAAAGCCTATATACCGAAAGCAAACGTGTACATTATCACTTTCTGAGCTCAAGTTGTCAATCAATATTACATGGAATTTGTGAATGGTTGTGATTTGGGAAAGATAATTTCCCTAATATTAATCTTTATTGTACCGTGATCAGCCAATCACATTATCCGTACTGAGTTTTATGCATCAATGAGCTGTTATTTTTATCTCACCGGCCCCCAGTCTTCCGATGTAGCCAGTTATAAACTGCTCCTCGCCAGCATCGTCAATGGATAGCAGGGAGGACTGAATCATGGAACAGTAGTACTGTTAGAAAGAAAACTGAAACTAGAATCATGGAACAATAGTACTGTTAGAAAGAAAACTGAAACTAGAATCATGGAACAGTAGTACTTTAAGAACGAAAGTGAAACTAAGATCATGGAACAGTAGTAGTGTTAGGAAGAAAGTGAAACTAGAATCATGGAACAGTAGTTCTGTTAGAAAGAAAATTCTGATTGCAAAACTAGAATCATGGAACAGTAGTAGTGTTAGAAAGAAAAATGAAACTAGAATCATGGAATAGTAGTACTGTTAGAAAGAAAAGTGAAACTAGAATCATAGAACAGTTGCACTATTAGAAAGAAAAGTGAAACTAGAATCATGGAACAGTAGCACTGTTAGAAAGAAAAGTGAAACTAGAATCATGGAACAGTAGCGATGTTAGAAAGAAAAATGTAACTAGAATCATCGAACATTAGTATACTGTTAGAAAGAAAATTATCATTATAAACCTACTCTGAAACTTACCTAAATTTTCACCAAATACTGAAAAATGGATAGTTACCTATTCTATACAAGAGGAAAACAGAAACTGTGCATTATTTAATGTATGAAAAAATAATAGAAAATAACAATGAACAAATTTTACTATTTGTAATACTATTAACAAATGTATTCGTTAAAACATTTCATAATTCATTAATGTTAACGTCGAATAACGTCAATTTCAGCACACTCGAAAGACACTGGTATTCGAACTTGAATTAACAAAGTTAATAACGCATGTGACCACCATTTGCATTCACGCATGCTTGACAACGGCGCCTCATTGATGCCTCTAAAGTGTTCAGAAATGCTTGAGGGATGTTGTTCCAGATGTTGGTTAAAGCCTGGCCTAAATCAGCCAATGTCGCTGGCTGATTCGGTAAACGGCGTAGAAGTCGTTCCATTTCATCTCAGACGTGGTCGATCGGCGATAAATCGGGAGAAACAGCTGGCCAAGGCAAGACATTGACATTCTGTTGAACAAAAAAGTCCCTGACTACACGTGCAACATGTGGCCTTGCGTTGTCTTGCTGCAGAGTTATGTGATTTTGCTGTCTCGTATGAAGGGTATCATATGGGGCTGAATAATTTCGTCTCGATAGCGTACGCCGGTGAGATTTCCATTGACAATTTGTAGAGGGGTCCTTCCACGTGCTGTTATTCCACCCCATACCATAACGCTACCTCCACCGAATTGTCGACGTTGCACAACACAAGCGTCCTGGTACCACTCCCCAACGCGACGAATCACTCTACAACGGCCGTTACTGCTATCCAAATGAAATCTGGATTCATCAGTGAACAGAATATTGCCCAATCCTGTATTCTGAATCGCAGATGTCGTCTGCACCACGCTAGTCTAACGATACGATGACGTTGAAGCAGTATTGGGCGCACCGCTTGACGTCTTGGTCTGATGTTGTACTCACGCAGACGATTACGCACAGTTCGTGGACTGATTGGTCGAAGTCCAGGAATGCTACGAGCAGTCAAACTTGCTGTCTGGAAACGATTTTTCAGGTGCACAAGTCTAATGTGGTTGTCCTGTCGACTAGATGTCACACGCGGATGCCCAGAACGTGGTCGATCCCGAGTGTTTCCAGATTGTTGGAAACGTCTCCATAATGACTAGATGGTGTTCCGATGAACTCCAAAGTGTCTTGCTACGATATTTTGTGCCATTCCAGCTTGAAGCATCCCAACAGCACGATTACGTTGGTTTTCACTGAGTCGTGGCATGACAGAAGGGTAAATTTTGTCAAAACTAAAGTGCTTTCCTTAACGAATAGTGTCCAAACAAACCTTTTACACTTCTTACTCCAAACAGTATTGGCCATTAAAACTCGTGTGTACGAACACTTCAATAAACAACATGTGTTCACTAAACATGAAAAAATCCGTGCATCTGATTCGGGTACTATCCGATATTGTTCAAAAACATCACATTTATCGCTTGTTTAGATTTTATAAATATAAACAATAAATATAGAAAAAATATACTAAATTTTATGCTGCACAGTTTCTTTTTTCCGCTAGTATATATCTGAAAACCTTCAAGAGTTTAAAGTCAAGTGTAAATAATTATACTAAGTTGTACAGAATTACTTTTTTGATTGATTTGGTAACTTGTCTTTTATCGTCTGTTACATTGTATATGAATTCAGTCTCTGTATATAAAACTTCTTAGATAAATGGTGCTTTATGAAATGATGAAACAATTTTAAGCTTTCGAAATAAAATTTAAAAATCGCACAGTGGCTTTATTTTCAAAATACATGTATTTGAAATTCAACGTTAGCTTCTCAACTGATTTAAGGATCGTGTTTAGTAAGTCGTGTAAAGTCGTGTCCACTCAATACATAAGGAACCTTTATATACATTTTGCTTGATAGTTATTAAACTTGGTACAGTGGTTGCCCCTAGATAGTTGATGACCCCTATTGACTTGAGCTCAAATGTCAAGGGCCAATCCACTCTGGACATAAGAAGATATTGTCCGATCAGTATATTGAGAACCCTTAACTTGACAGATATCAAACTTGGTACACTGATTTCCTCTAACATAAAGATGACACATATTGATTTTGAGGTAACAAGGTTAAAGGTCAAGGGTCAAACTGGACATAGTAAGATATTGTTTGCTCTATATCTTGAGAATAATTTGCTTGACATCAAACTTGGCACACTAACACAATCTAAGGATTAGATGACCCCTATTGATTTTCAGGTTACAAGCTCAAAGGTCATACTGGATAAGATATTGAGCTCAAACTCTCGAGAACCCTTTGCTTGACAGACATAAAAATTGGTACACTGATTTTACCTAGGAAGTAGATGACTGCTTTTGATTTTAAAGTCAGAGGTCACGAGTCTAATTCCTCTGTACATACTAGGAATATATTATTTGCTCAATATCCTAAGAACCTTTTGCTTGACAGACATCAATTTTGATACACTGGTACGTCCTAAGGTGTAGATGACCCCAACTCATTTTAAATTCAGAAGGTCATAGTACTCTGGGCGAGGGCTTCCGGTCATGTGAGAGCGTGGTGGTCCTTAATGTTTTGCTAAAGTATATAGTGTCCCAGTGACTCACGTTAGCCTCGGCCCAGGACGCCTTAATGTGGAAGATATTGTAACAGGATGACCCGTGTTGTATGAATCCAATTGGACAAGTCGCTACACACACTTCCAGCGTAAAGAGTCCTGTTTATAGAAAAGTGAAAATTGTTAACTAAATCGCTACACCCACTTTCAGCGTAAAGAGTCCTATTTATAGATATGTAAGAATTGTTAACTAAATCGTTACACACACTTCAAACTTAAAATGTCCTGTTTATAGAAAAGTGAAAATTGTTAACTAAATCGCTACACCCACTTTCAGCGTAAAGAGTCCTATTTATAGAAATGTAAGAATTGTTAACTAAATCGTTACACACACTTCAAACTTAAAATGTCCTGTTTATAGAAAAGTGAAAAATGTTAACTAAATCGCTACACCCACTTTCAGTGTAAAGAGTCCTATTTATAGAAATGTAAGAATTGTTAACTAAATCGCTACACCCACTTTCAGTGTAAAGAGTCCTATTTATAGAAATGTAAGAATCGTTATACACACTTCCAACGTAAAATGTCCTGTTTATAGAAAAGTGAAAATTGTTAACTAAATCGTTACACACACTTCCAACGTAAAGAGTCAAGGACCTAGTTGTAGGGAGGGTTCGTGTAGTTATGCTTAACTAACAGTTAACTTGGCATTAAGTCGTACATCTGCATAGTGATAACTAGACGTTAAACTGTTAAATCGTTACACACACTTCCATCGTAATATCGAAACCGAGAAGGTTATCCTGCAATATACACGAAAACAAGAACTTTAATTTCTATTCTACTACAACCCAGAAATATACAGTGGATCGTGTAGCTAGGAATTCGGTCACTGTGACGTTATGGCAGTTTTCGAAACGAACTGGGCCTACTTGTTTTTTGCTGACGAAAAGGGTGAGCTGGTAGGGGTATTCTAGATCTATTTTTAGAAAATTCAAGAATTTAATTTGGTGTTGACGGATTATATCAGCTGCTTTAGATACACAGCCCCCCCCCCCCCCCAAAAAAAACTTGTTTGTGCAACAACATGTTTACATGTGTATCGATCTCGGAATGCAGAAGACTGATTTGTAATGAATGACGAATGTTCTTCGGTCATTTATGAATTTGTTTTACAACAAACATTGATTAATTTTTATGATCATAAAATTGAATGATCAGTTATCAACTTTATTGTTGTATTAACAAAATACGAAGTGCGAGCGAGATGAGTATTAATTTTCTTATAATCAGTTACACATATTACGAATGATGGTATATCGCAGAATAACGACCGAGGCTTTCCTTAATATTTGTAATAACCGTGGTAGAATCACAGAATGGCCAAGTCGCTCTATGCTCTTCCAACGTAAAATGTCCCGTTTATAGAAAAGTAAACATTGCTAGATGGTTGATCACGAAAAAGTGGCTATTTTAAAACAAAGATGTATCATTTTTGTATTGCTTTGTGATTACTTGTTCATATTTTGCGGCGCTACTATCTTGGTTGTTTGAGGGGCAGTGTGTCTAAGGATTCAAGCTCCTGTGTTTTAATTTCGTGGTGTGAAAAGTTTGTTTTTGTAGGGTCCTGTTTATGTTACATCAGTGTAGCTTTTTTCATGAACAAAAAATGTTTATAAAACACTACGCCAGTCGTGAACAGATAAACACCATGGATCGTCACCATTGGCTAACGGAGATGAACTTTGACCTTACTCTTTTAAACATTCATGTGTTTAGAGTTTAAACGCGTACATGTATCTACACGTTTAGAAGATCTGTGTTTAAAATCTAAACATTTAAGCGTTTAGATTCAAAATCTTTAATTTTCTATTACACATAGAGAAATTCAAACGATTTAGAATATAAATGCGTTTTAAGGGGGGGGGGGGGGGGGGGGTATTATGTGAACACAATTTTACAGAGTAAACATAACGATCAAACTATATGTTTCTGCTACGATCTCGGAGGAATGGACATTGGGGGTGTAACATCGCCAGTCTGAAGATGAAATAGACCTAGCTATATAGATGTCAGAATGCAAAATGACATCATTATCAAGCGTAGGGGTTCCTCTAGATAACTTGTAACGCGCAAGCTGTGACGGTTCCGTTGTCAATGATCAGGGATTGGATCACTTTGATTGAAACATTCAGCAAATTACAGGTGTAGATCAGGTGACACATGTCTCTCAATGCTTTCATAAAATAGTTAATAAAATATCTGAGTTAGTAATAACAAATATGATCTCTTACCTAGAACAAGAGTTTTCCACATTTTGACCGATTTTGACAGATTGTGTATGTAGAACAAGAACAGGCTTATCTAAATATCACACACTGTACAGAGTCCGATTTATTGAACGTTTTCATGTAAAACGATAAAGATATCCAATCATACGAATCATTTCCATTATTTCACATCTCCGTTTAATACATTATATTATATTTCAGCATACGATTATATAAATGTTGCAGTCAATAAAGATTTGTTTAACCATTATAGTTCACTCAGTGTCAGCCTCACAAGTCAAGGTTTTGCGATTACATACCCTCCAACAAATCCTTGACGGATGCAGCTATTTAAATTTCGGGCTCAAGCTTTACAGTGTATGCTAAATGGTCCCTTTTCAAAACGATTTTCAGACTGGGCACAAAGATGGCTGATCTGCATTGTCTAGAGAAAGAAAATTGTGGTATTTGCTTACGTTGATATCATTGCATATTCAACAAGAAGTTGAAAAAAATTTGAAGAACTTGCCACCTTTTGTTCGCAGTCATCATTGCTTTACGTCTACCACGTGTTTAGAATGAAAACCGAGAAGTAAAAATAAGTAGTGATGCTTCTTCGCCAAACGCTTGGTATTCAGGGTGGTCGCGAGTTTTTCGGATATAACCTTAAGAATTGATGTCTCCTCTCATGGGAGGTGTTGGCACGACAAAGAACCTTCACTGCTACGTTCGTAAGCACTAGGCATAGGTCTAAATTTGCGGTGCTTGACCTACAACTGGTGGCGTTTCAATATGAGTGGAACATTTTCGAAGGACCGTAAAACAAAAATAAAATACGAACATCAAGGAGCACTCTGATATGCTACAATTCTGCGTATGATCAGCTGCACTCTGATATGCTACAATTCTGCGTATGATCAACTGCACTCTGATACTCTACAATTCTACGTATGATCAATTGCACTCTGATACGCTAAAATTCTGCGTATGATCAGCAGCACTCTGATACGCTACAATTCTGCATATGATCAGCAGCACTCTGGTACGTTACAATTCTTCGTATGATCAGCTGCACTCTGATACGCTACAATTCTGCGTATGACCAGCGGCACCCTGATACGCTACTATTCTGCGTATGATCAGCAGCACCCTGATACGCTACAATTCTGCGTATGATCAGCAGCACCCTGATACGCTACAATTCTGCGCATGATCAGCAGCACTCTGATATGCTACAATTCTGCGTATGATCAACTGCACTCTGATACTCTACAATTCTACGTATGATCAATTGCACTCTGATACGCTAAAATTCTGCGTATGATTAGCAGCACTCTGATACGCTACAATTCTGCATATGATCAGCAGCACTCTGATACGTTACAATTCTTCGTATGATCAGCTGCACTCTGATACGCTACAATTCTGCGTATGACCAGCGGCACCCTGATACGCTACTATTCTGCGTATGATCAGCAGCACCCTGATACGCTACAATTCTGCGTATGATCAGCAGCACCCTGATACGCTACAATTCTGCGCATGATCAGCAGCACTATGATGCGCTACTATTCCTGCGTATGATCAGCAGCACTGTGATACGCTACAATTGTGCGTATGATCAGCAGCACCCTGATATGCTACAATTCTGCGTATGATCAGCAGCACCATGATATGCTACAATTCTGCGTATGATCAATTCTAAATCGAGAAAGACTACTTACAAATTAAATATGACAAGGGTTTCAAGTCTCGTTTTAATTTTTGAAAAGAATCTTCTGACAAATTCTCTGTGTCTAGAAACAGAAGATATGAGACACCTTATATACATGTATGAGTGTAAAAATGTTTCATTGGTTTGGAATATGGTATCGTATCTTTGGCGTGCAAAGTCAATATTCAATGGAAAAGTATTGTTATTGGTTTTTATTTTGAATGTAATCAAAACATACGCCTGCTTAATAACTTTATTTCCTTCATTGCTTTGAAGATATACAAATATAAAATGTTTTGTAGACTAAGCAATCTTGAAGAAACTGAATATAACATATCAAATCATGTTAAAAGGTGTACAGTTCTGTGATGTAAAGTTATAACGTATAGTAATTATGCATTGACAATATATGCTACTGAAAATTTCATAAAACTATTGCAATTTGTATTTATATCTTTTCTGCAATGTAATGCATTGTATCTGTGCTATTGTACTACTGATAGTGCTAATTGTATTGATATGAGCAATAAACTATGAAGTTCCGTTTTATTTAAGTAAACTTTTCGCAAATTCTATGGTCGTTATATGTTGCTCATTTGCAACTGTCACCTGTCATTAAGTTGATAGCTGTCTAACGTGTTTCATATCAACTGTCACCTGTCATTAAGTTGATAGCTGTCTGACGTGTTTCATATCAACTGTCACCTGTCATTAAGTTGATAGCTGTCTGACGTGTTTCATATCAACTGTCACCTGTCATTAAGTTGATAGCTGTCTGACGTGTTTCATATCAACTGTCACCTGTCATTAAGTTGATAGCTGTCTGACGTGTTTCATATCAACTGTCACCTGTCATTAAGTTGATAGCTGTCTGACGTGTTTCATATCAACTGTCACCTGTCATTAAGTTGATAGCTGTCTGACGTGTTTCATATCAACTGTCACCTGTCATTAAGTTGATAGCTGTCTGACGTGTTTCATATCAACTGTCACCTGTCATTAAGTTGATAGCTGTCTGACGTGTTTCATATCAATCGTTCAGTTCTTCTTTATATACTGTGACTACGAATTAGTTTTATCGGAGACAGTGTAATATGCAGTTATGAGACAGTGCAATATGCAGTTATTCCTCTTCCTCCACTGGCGTATAGACTCAATTTTTTCTCTCTCACTTTTTCTATTCCCTCTTTTCCCCGCAAAAAACAAAAAGACATATACCAATTCAAAATCTACAACCAGAACACAGTTCCAAGCGGATGGAATTTATTTGTTTCTTTCAAACACACACACACACACACACAGAGAGAGAGAGAGAGAGAGAGAGAGAGAGAGAGAGAGAGAGAGAGAGAGAGAGAGAGAGAGAGAGAGAGCATCATACTTTAGTGTGTTGTGCAGAACAATTAAGTCAAACATGACACTATATAATTATTGCATGTAGTTGAGGGTAACATTGAAAATTTTCACCCTGTGGAAACCATTGTCAACCGAGGCGTAGCAGAGGGGAAAATTCTGATCCATAAGTTATTATTTCGCCAATGGCCTGTATTGAGACACCAGATTCCGTTATGTCATGAAATCAATTTGATATAAGGCCAAGACGATTCTTTGGTTCGTCTGGCACCCGTCGCCACCAAAGAAAGCACGTGACTGGGATACTTCACCGTATGATACAGACTGTACTTCTTCTGTTTTAAATTTTAAAATGAGTTTCCTTCTGGTGGATGATAATTAAAATTCTTCATTCCAACTCTACATGTACCGTGCGCCGTGAAGCCTTACTAGACTCAGAAAAGGTAGAAATCGCCAATACATGTTTTTATTGAAAATTTACATACACATGCTTCTGTTTCTAAAAATACACCGGATGTTGGTCTTTTCTTACCTGTTTACGTATGGCACATGCCCCATACTATGCATATTAAATACTTCTGGTAGAAGCATGATTAGTTCTTTGTGCCATTGATTTATACCGAATGACAAACGTTCTTTAGTCTTTAATGAATTGATTTTTATGATTAAAATGACTTGTCAATCATCAACTGTATTGTTGCATTAGCAAAATTCGATGTCCAAGCGAGATGCGTATCAATATTCTCATAATCAGTTCATACATATGAAGGTATATTGCAGAATAATGACTGCGGTATTTCTTTGATCTATGCAATAACTGTCACAATGGTAGAATAAGTATTTATTGGTAGATAGCATGATTGTACCTCAATCATGTTACAGATGATTCCATATTCAGCACAGAAGTGTAGTATGCAAATGAAGATATCAATTCTGGTCGGACAAATTTAACTGATATCAAAATATGGATAAGTGATATTTCTGTTACGGATATACACAGAAAGGTCCATGATGAATATAAGAAAATAATTACATGGTTGAACGGGGAAAGTTCAGGTACTACACTCACTATAATCACATCAGATCTGCTAACTGTGCTTAGATCCACGTTATAACAATTGGTTGAAGGGAGTTTGTTGTCGCGAACTCGGACATTTTTTCGGGGGTGGGTGGGTGGAGGGGAGGGAGGCATCCACATTTTCCACATCAACTATCCCCTCATTTAAACATGCAAGATGAAGATAACGAACAGTGATCAATCTCATAACTCCTATAAGCAATACAAAATAGATAGTTGGGCAAACACGGACCCCTGAACACACCAGAGGTGGGATCAGGTGCCTAGGAGGAGTGGAATACCAGATAGGATACCCCATTAGAAATAAGCTCTCCGACTTTGATGGATTATCCTGGATTTTAACAAACTAGCCGAAAGAAGATTTCTTCATCGATAGAAAGGCTAGAATTATTGCAACCTTTTAAAAATATAAATCTTTTAATGGCAAAAAGTAAAACAAAACAATTTCTTTGTTGTTCTTTTATCCAATAATACCCTCTCCGCCAACGGAAATTCCAGAATCCGCCGTCCTACAATGAGTATATGGAAAATGCAATATAAAGGGAACGAGAGCATAATCTGATCTAATACACGGCCATGTTCAAAGTAAAGTGCATTAAATACTCCCTTAACTCTAAAAAAAATTAAGCACTACATTTACTGAGCTAAGATCTTGTCATACAGTGAGGAGATTGTGTTTGGTTGTGTATATGGCACGCCAAAGTCACAAAAATGAGCTAAACATAGTTTCACAGTTGATAAACTAGGTTTATCGACTGTAAACTATAGTTTACGAACTGTAAACTATAGTTAACGATTCGTTAACTATAGTTTTCATCCGTAAAACTATATTTAACGGTTGTAAACTATAGTTTACAAATGCTAATCCAAGTTTATCTATCGTAAAATAAACGTTAATAATAGATTTTGCTGATAAATACAGATTCACGTTTGTAAACTATAATTTACATTCGTTAACTATAGTTCACAATTGTTAATCCTAGTTTCACAAATTGTGATACTATATTTATCAGACTTGTAAACCGTAATTTACAATCGTGAAACCGTATTTATCAGATAAACTATATTTTGCAATCGCTAATGATTGTTTTCATTGTTAATTGTAGTTTACGCTTGTGAAACATAGATTTTCTGTTAACTATGGTTTACATATGTGAAATATAGATTAACGTCGTTAACTATAGTTTACGGTCCGTAAATTATAGTTTACAGTCGATAAACCTAGTTTATCAACTGTGAAACTATGTTTAGCTCATTTTTGTGAATTTGGCGTGCCATATGTGTATTTTTTTTTGGGGGGGGGGGGCTGTCTTGTCCATTTAGGGCACTTTCTGTATGAATGCCTTGAATCAAATCTACATGTACGTACGGCATTTCACAGATGAAATTGAATCTGTTTTCACAGTTATTATCGTTCCATTTGTACTGCCCATTCGAGTCCATCTCCATGCAGTGTTCGTTGGAGTTGGCGTTGTTTGGTTCTCCTGGGGACCAGTTTTTGTACGTGCCCAGTGCCTCCACATTTCCTGTCCACACCCACTCCCCCTCGATTTGCATGTCCGTCCCTCCCAACCAGAAAATCCCGGGACTGAAGCCACCTATACGAAAACAATAAAACAGATTCATTTTTTCTTGTCTTCGTAAGACTGAAGAACTGTCATACCTATAGCCATGATATAATTCATTGTTGAAATACTGCCCCTCTCGGAAAACATCAAAATAATCTGAAGAAAAATGTATCCAAAAAAATTACAACCTATATCATACGCGTGGTGTAATAGGACTACCTATATTTCTTGAGATGGCGCTCTGTATAACATGTTGTTCGTGGATATCGTTAATATTGGCCAGGTACCCTCCGTAAGCTTTACAAATGATCTGCAGAAGACAAGCAAAATGTAATAAATGCGCATTCCTAACGGTCGTAGATGAAGTATAGAATATAGTTGTATTATGAAATATTGCCACGGCCTGTGATCGTGTGACTGAAAGAATCAAATAAGCCTCTGTATGCTACTTTATGTCCCAGAGATTTCTAGTAACCATTAAGAGAAATCAGGTCAGTCATACATGAGCACTCTTTTCCCCGTCTTATGGAATTATTTTTCTTCTAGAAATATTGCTGAAGTAAAGCACCGGATATTGAAGTCAAACATCCATCGCATTTGTCTCTTCCCTTTAAAAAATATCAATACACATCAACTTAATTCTCACACAGCGAATATGATACTCTTCATCTCCATCCGCAGACTCTGCATTCTTGACACGAGTCCCACGTCATAATCATGGCAGATATTTTGTCTAAAATAGATCTAATCGACTTACGGAAGCTTCGGCCCATGTTGCCCGGATGTTGAAGTCTAAGTAACAGGAATTTCCGTACACAAACGTGCCGTCCGAACACTTCCCCGTCACTGAAAAAGACACAGGTGAATGGAGTTTTAAATCAATATTTACATAATCGTAAAAAAATATGAATTGGCTGTTCAGATTTTGGTATAGTCTGGAGCGTGCCTGACTCAAGGTAGCGTAGCGAAAATTGGGTCAGACATTCATTCCTCTTCTGAACACATGATAAAGTTATTGTGGGGTTCTAAAGGGGGTTTAGTGTTACAAAACCTCACGCCATTTGGCTGAAGTTTTTAAACAGAAAGGTCATTTTTATTATTTAGGGGTCTTCGAAGCCACCTTTTAGGCGGTAAATGATACAAGCTGGGGTCGCAATCCCCCCTTTTTGAAAATTTTCTAACTCTGCCCTGTAGCCATCACTTCATAATATCTAAGTTTTCTCTTTTATTCAAGTTTCATATATTCCATTCAATGAAGCTGACAGTGATTGCCATTGATGTATATGTCCAAAATAACCATTGTTATTGTGATCTAAATTTCCCATACACCACGCTTACCACAAAAAAGATCATCAAATTTCCATACAGCACACCTACCGCGAAAAAGATATTTAAATTTCCCATGCAGCACATTTACCGCGAAAAAGATATTTAAATTTCCCATACACCACAAATACCGCGAAAAAGAGATTTAAATTTCCGTACAACACACCCACCACGAAAAGGAGATTTGATTATATTTCTTATTTGCAAATAAAACACCCCTTTTATCATTCCGGGAAAAATCACGAGATCATATAAAGTAATTGAGCTTGTTTGTATCACTCTTTCAATGAAGGGGTGTTTTTATGGGCAATTAGATAAAATTTTGGTTTAATGAGCTATCTCTAAACCACTATTAACAAATATCTTGAGATCCTGTTCGAATTTAAACTTATCTTTGATCAAATGCCTGATTGATTTAATTGTATTTTGTATTCTTACAGATACACGTACTTAGTATAGGAAAATCACACCCTGTATGTTGATATTTCCAGATGGTGATTATTATAGAATTCATTATGGGAAATATCGACCGAAAATCTTATTAGTAAAATTTATCAATAGCTAATTATTGTGGCCTTGATATTTGATCGGTGGCCTTGAAATCGAGCACCACAAACATGTAAATGGAGATATGGGCTGGAAACCGGAGTGACAAACGGATCCAATACATTATCCCCCTCTCATAGACGTGGGACACAAAGAAAATATGTCCTTGGTATCGATTTGGAAAAAAAACCCTCAATGGATATAACAGTTAGTGCAAATAATCCTTACGCTATTCTTTGTATTATCGTATTGGAAGGGAAGAAATAACCTCCAAATGGACGTGTTTTAATCGCAGCTTTCATCTAAACAATTAATGGATGTCAGTTTAGTTACGAGAATAAAATGCCCTACCTCCTGTGTATAAACACGCAAGGACTAGCCAGAATAAATTTTTCAGCATTTTCGTGTGCTGAGTGGTGACCGAATTGCTTATCTAATAGGTTATGTTAGTTGTGGATCTAGGTTTGCCTCTTTGTTGATAAGGTCAACAAAAACTATATTTGAAAATAGGGTTTTGCACGTTGTACACATGGTAAGCAAAAATTCGACTGATCTTTCTGTCCAATAAATGGTCGTACAAAATATTCGTGAAACATCTCCACATCGGCGCGGCCCAATACGTCCTCGGGCAGATCTAACTATTAACCTTAACATTTATATATGGCCTTCCCTTGATTCGAAACAATTCAAACGTTAAGTTTCAATAAATTCATTACAAATGTTAACATTGCAGACATATATAGGACAATCTTCTTAATAGCTGAATATTGGAGCATAGAAATGACATACGAAAGAACCAATATATATATATATATATATATATATATATATATATATATATATATATATATATATATATATATATATATTGATAATAATTATGTAAAACGTCTAAAGATTTTTTAAACATGAAAGCGCTTGCGTTTTACAACGTGTTGTCATATTTTATTTAATATTTTACCTATATATATATATATATATATATATATATATATATATATATATATATATGTATATATATATATCTCCAAATTGTGTTTTTAAAAACATCACAGTGTCCGGTATAAAATATTAAAAGAAATAGAATAAACAGTACACAAAGTTAAAAATTTAACGCAAGCGCTTTCATTTTATAATCCTCAGGCGTTACATTTTAAAATAGTTTTGAGTATTGGATTTTATTTTTTGACTTTATTCTACCCCGATACCAAGAAAAAAGAATTTATTGAATATATATTATATATATTTGTGTAGCAATATTCCATTATCACCTGCATATGGTGTTTATATATCTCAACTGATTCGATATGCAAGAGCTTGTTCTGGGTATAGTCAGTTTTTAAATCGAGGTAAGCTACTGACAAACAAGTTCATGGTACAGGGATTTCAACAGTCTCGAATGAAGTCAGCATTTCGCAAATTCTATGGTCGTTATAACGATCTAGTTCGTCAATACAACCTCGCATTGGGTTAAATGCTGTCTGACGTGTTTCATACCGATTGTTAAGCCGTTCTTGGCACACTGATTTTGACTGCGGATAACTCCGTTTACCTGATCAGGATATAGGGCTCACGGCGGATGTGACCGGTCAACAGGGGATGCTTACTCCTCCTAGGCACCTGATCTCACCTCTGGTGTGTCCAGGGATCCGTGTTTGCCCAACTATTTATTTTGTATTGCTTATAGGAGTTATGAGATTGATCACTGTTCGTTATCTTCACCTTGCATATATATATATATATATATATAGAGAGAGAGAGAGAGAGAGAGAGAGAGAGAGAGAGAGAGAGAGAGAGAGAGATTCACTATATATTGTTATATATAGATACACACTCTGGAGTTACTCTTATACACAACTGAACTTGGAGAAGGAATGTTGAATATAAAGCACATAAATCCCATCCCCCCTCTCGCTATTTATTTGAGTGTATGTGTGTGTACATTTATCAATTTTTATTTAAAGAGAATTCACCCAAACCTGTAGATAGAGTACAGGGTACTCTTCATATGACCGTGTTTTTAACTAAAGCGGATCAAGCTCTTATAATTCGTTAATCCAATATCACATAAAATGAATGGTTTGATTCTTAACCTCCTTATTTTTCGCCGATTGACCTCTACGTGCCACAACTAACCGTCCACTACTATGTTTATTTTTTATATTTTCCGTTTCCGGTAGATTGTTTTGACTTTTTTAATGATATTTTCCGTTTTCCGGTAACTTGTTTTAGACTGTCAGATAGATAGGAACCCCATTCGTCCAAGGTGACTCGCTCACTTGGAAGAGTAAGTATTGCAATACGTATTCGTGTATTGACCACATCCATAACGGTTGGGAATCATCGTTCAACATTTTAAGAACATTTGAATTCACGCGTTTGTACATTGTGATTGCTATTTTCTTACTATCCAGTGAACCAAGCCTTCTTCAACATTATTCGCTGGGTCTTCAGGGATGAAGTTATATTGTGCAGACATTAGAAATCAATTCTCAAAGGAGAAAAATTAAAAAAAAAACAACCATAACATTATGCTAATCTGATACTAGTGTATCACGCCCCTGAAATCAAACCTTGATAGATGATCATGTTCGTCAATAATTATGCATTTTATTTTTCATTTGTTATTTACCTTATGTTTTTGCAATGAAGACACCCAATGGTCACGAATTATCTATGGAACACCATGTTTAATTATAGATTTCACAAATGATGAGTGTTTTTTCAGTAGTACTGTGTGTAGTGTTTTTACTACCTATTACCTACACCCAGAGTATTAAGAAGGACAACTCAGTCATCGTCGGACATCAGGAAATCTTCAACCACACACATCCGATTCTCAGGTTCATCGGAATACATGTACCTTACGCTCAACCGCCTATTGATGACCTAAGGTTCGAGAAACCCCGACCAATAGGAAAATGGGATGGTGTCGAAGGTATTCCGGAAGACCACGGACCCGGATGCATGCAAGATGGCGACAAGTACGTAGGAACATACACAATGAAGTATACCGAGGATTGTCTGTACCTCAATATTTACGTTCCGGGACGCAAGATCAAACGCCATCAGAAATTATCGGTAATGGTTTGGATTTTCGGAACTGATTTCTTTCAGCGATCAGCAAGTGAATATATCCCTCACAGTTTCGTTGCCCATGGTGAAGTCATTGTCGTAACATTTAACTACAGACTAGGGTTATTTGGATTTCTTAATCTACTTGATCCGGAAGTGAAAGAAAACGTTGGATTATGGGATCAAATAATGGCTTTACAGTGGATACATGATAATATCGCAGCTCTTGGTGGTGACCCAGATTCTGTCACAGTATTCGGACACGGTTCTGGAGCTGTTTTCAGCTCATCTCTTGTCATTTATACTCAGAAATAAGGGGCTGTTTCAAAGAGTCATTACAATGAGTGGAGTAATATCCCGAAACACTATTGTCAAAAGACAGAATACAGAAAAAGTCAATGAACTTTTGTCAGAGAGAGTGAAGTGCACATATAACAGTTCAACATCCGTCTTCCCGAAATGCCTCCGATCCCTCCCGGCGTCGTATCTATCAAATGCCGTGAAAATGACAGACTTCATTCCAGTAGAGAATGTAACATTAGATCTCTTTATAGGACCCGCCATCGATGGGGAGCTGATCAAGAAAAATCCCTATCAATTTCTACATGACCCTGATTCCAGTGAATATCATTTCTTTAGATCTCTCGACTTCGTAGCTGGAACGGTAAGTGTGGAAGGAAGCCTTCTGTACAGACAGATTATGTTGGGTCAGATAACCCGGCTGGTCTCTGACTACGAAACTAACTTCAACTTTACCATAGACACAGGGATCCCATTTCGCGTGTTTAAGGAATCAATTGCCCCTGGCGTGAACCACTCCCTAAATGGAAACAATCCAAATTTAACCCAGAGGGTGTGTGACTTTTACTCCAGCCACAGAGGTAGCATGGATCAAAGCAACCAGATTGTAAAAATGTACGGAGACGCCGCCATAACCACGCCAACAATCAGTGCTCTGGTGACACACTCCAGAAACAACACAAAATCTAAAACATATCAATACCTCGTGTCTCTCGTCAGCCCCCTCCCCGAGGGTCCTCCGGCTCCGCTGTGATTTGGGGGGTGTGGTCACGAGGATGATCTGTATTTGCTCTTCCAGTTAATGGCGACGCCGATAAATCTTCAGATGATGGATTTTCACTATGATCTTTCCAGAAAAATGATCAAGTACTGGACGAATTTGGCTAAGACAGGGTCAGTATAACGGTTGGTATGTTATATAAATGTACATGTACAATCACAAGCGTGAGGACGACATTGATTCAGAAATCGCACATATCCTCCATTCAACTTTTAGAGTGATCACGTTTGTTTTTGATACAATCATCATACATGTAATCAAATAAGAATATTGCAAATCATTATATAAATATACCCAGAATCAAATTTAGATACTCATTAGACTTCTCTCGCGTTCATTACGTTTGACTTTTGTTTTTCATTTCAAAATGTCTTTAAAAAATTGAAAGTAATTGAATTTATTTTGAATCTTAAGAATTTTCTGTCTTTGTTGTAATCTACATAGTTAAACACTTAGATTCTAAACTTTTAAGAGAATGCATGGGAACAGTAAGGACTCTTTAGAGATACAGAATGTAGCTAACTTTAAATGTGATTCTTGTTCAATATCGAACGCCTAAAACCTGAAAACTTTTCTGTGAAAATTGCTTGGTGTACATTGAATATGACAGTGCTATCAAATAGGTGTATTATCATTTTTTATCATAATGAAAAGGTGAAGATAACAAACAGGGATAAGTTTCATAACTCCTATATAAGCAATGCAAAATAGAAAGTCAGGCAAACACTGACCCCTGGACGTACACTGCTCCAGAGGTGGGATTAGGTGCCTAGGAGGAGTAAGCACCCCATGTCGACCGTCACACCCGCCGTGAGTCCTATATCTAGATCAGGTAAACGGAGTAATCAGTACCCAAATTTAATGTGTAAAGAATGGCCTAACAATTGGATTGAAACATGTCAGACAACATTTGGCCTAATGATAGTATGGTTATAGTAATTTTTTTACTGAGTGCCATCAGTATGCAATCTGTGACTATTTTCAAAACAGAAATGCTCAATAAAATCAGTTTCATAAAGATTTTCAGATTTCTAAAATGATAAGTGAGACACTTGATAGAGAACTAACATAATTATAAGGAATAGATTTTAAGGCTGTATGATGGATTATGCAGAGATCACTGCTAATGCTCCGTTGTTCTCGTGTCCTCTTAGAACAAACAAACCTGACGTCCATTCCTTGTATTTATATGGTGTAAATCAACTTTGTCATGTCATGTTGAAAGGTCAACACTTTTATCGAGAAATATGATACACCGAAACCGTGTAATAGAAGTATCAATATTGTTAGCACAACATTATTAAATGTAGATATAGATCACTACAAACACCGTACAATACACATCGATGACGTCATGTGCATGCTCCATTATTGTTTTCAATCTTTGTGCAATTTGATGACAAAGATTTAATGAGCTAAAATGTTCTACTCATGTCGCCCTGTCGGTCCATTTTTCAAAGTCAATGAATTCATCGATCATCAAAGTTTTAGTAACTTTCAGGTAAACTGAATTTAATTTCGCAAAAAGTTTGTTCTATTCTTTTTATATAGAAATCCAAATGACAAGAAGACGGAAGTCACGTGGCCTACATATGACGAAGACACACGTCATTATTTGATCTTGGATTATCTAGTCGTAACTCACCATGAATTGTCGCTGGAGGAGAGGTTCTTCTTCTTCAACCGGAAATACCCAATTTTATAAAGGAAGTTACTTCCGCGGCACATGACGAATTGTAGCTATATAATATATATATATATATATATATATATAGAGAGAGAGAGAGAGAGAGAGAGAGAGAGAGAGAGAGATGTTTTCAGTGTTTGTCTTGTGGTTGGTTGGTTTGAACATATTTTCTTGTAAGAATGTATAGATATACAAACGGTTTGAACACAAGTTCTTTCAACTTACGGGGTTCTCACCTGAGATACAACTGTCAAGTTAATATACTACGTGTAATTAACATGATAAATAGACATAACGTTTTCCTACTTACATTGAATTTGTAAATTAATTAGGTTTTGTATTTTTCTTGTATTTTAATTATTTCTTCTGATACCATATACGATGTGTGTGATTTAGTCGGATTTGATTGTAGTCCGTGTTGTAAATTATATGTATTGCCGTGTATTATGTTGACTAATGAGCACCTTTTTGTTTCAGCGTACATCCACTTTTGGTCAGTAAATTATCCTTCTAACCTAGACGTTCTTGATAAAAATAGCACGATGCATGAATAGTATAAAGAAATTATAAATCCCGACACATGTAGTAATTATAAAGCCGACACATGTAGTAATTATAAAGCCCCACACATGTAGTAATTATAAAGCACGACACATGTAGTAATTATAAAGCCCGACACATGTAGTAATTATAAAGTTTAACACATGTAGTAATTATAAAGCGCGACACATGTAGTAATTATAAAGCCCGACACATGTAGTAATTAAAAAGCCCGACACATGTAGTAATTATAAAGTCTAACACATGTAGTAATTATAAAGCCGGACACATGTAGTAATAATAAAGCCCGACACATGTAGTAATTATAAAGCCCGTCACATGTAGAAATTATAAAGCCCGACACATGTAGTAATTATAAAGCCCGACACATGTAGTAATTATATAGCCCAGCACATAGAGTAATTATAAAGCCCGACACATGTAGAAATTATAAACCCAACACATGTAGAAATTATAAAACCCGACACAGGTAGTAATTATAAAGCCTGACAGATGTAGTAATTATAGAGCCCGACACATGTAGTAATTATAAAGCCCGACACATATAGTAATTATAAAGCCCGACACATGTAGTAATAATAAAGCCCGACACATGTAGTAATTATAAAGCCCGACACATGTAGTAATTATAAAGCCCAACACATGTAGTAATTATAAAGCCCGACACATGTAGTAATTATAAAGCCGGACACATGTAGTAATTATAAAGCCCGACACATGTAGTAATTATAAAGCCCGACACATGTAGTAATTATAAAGCCGGACACATGTAGTAATTATAAAGTCCGACACATGTAGTAATTATAAAGCCCAACACATGTAGTAATTATAAAGCCCGAGACATGTAGTAATTATAAAGCCCGATACATGTAATAATTATGAAGTTCAACACATGTAGTGATTATAAAGCCCTGCACATGTAAATATTATAAAGCCCGACACATGTAGTAATTATAAAGCCGGACACATGTAGTAATTATAAAGTCCGACACATGTAGTAATTATAAAGCCCAACACATGTAGTAATTATAAAGCCCGAGACATGTAGTAATTATAAAGCCCGATACATGTAATAATTATGAAGTTCAACACATGTAGTGATTATAAAGCCCTGCACATGTAAATATTATAAAGCCCGACACATGTAGTAATTATAAAGCCCGGCACATTTAGATATTATAAAGCCTGACACAGGTAGTAATTATAAAGTCCGACACATGTAGGTATTCTAAAGCCCGACACATGTAGTAAATATAAAGCCCCACACATGTAGTAATTATAGAGCCCGACACATGTAGTAATTATAAAGCCCGACACATGTAGTAATTATAAAGCCCGACACATGTAGTAATTATAAAGCCCGACACATATAGTAATTATAAAGCCCGACACATGTAGTAATTATAAAGCCCGACACATGTAGTAATTATAAAGCCGGACACATGTAGTAATTATAAAGCCCGACACATGTAGAAATATATGCATATTAGGAATCTTGTAAAAATTCTACTTTTACATCTTCCCCTGGCCGTAATGATACTTTACCGAGTTCTCGCCTGTTCTAATGATAGAGGAGCAATCAAAACAAATCGAAACACTGCCTTTTAAATTTTATTTTTCATTTAAGTTATAGAACAATGCTTCTCTGTACCGTGAGCCTGTTAACTGACTGGTAATGGGTTCCTCACATGCACTGTAACAAACTTAGTCAAGTGCAAGATATTACGAAACTAATGCAACAAGAATTCGTTTGAGGACAAGTTTCGCAATCGATGTGCCAACGTTGCCTCTCTAACAATGCACCCGTTATTTAACCCTGCGTAAAGACGTCATAACAACCATTAACTGCGGTCTGATTGGGAGATTTTTTATAAACGAACAAAACTATCCTTCTTTTTAAGGACAAAATAATTATCCCATTTGAAAACAAATTGCATCCACTCGAAATGGATTGTGAAATGCCATCGTGACATAAGGAAGATACTGCAACCATTAGCTCTGAATTACCCCCCTTATTTGGCGCTAGCTAAGTCAGCAATTACCGACAAGACGTCTCTCAGTTCAATATTTATTTTTTCTTCTTCAGAAAATGATGAAAAATTGATTTCATTTAATGGCTGTTTGACGTGGAGTTGTTATTTTGGTTATGAACCTCAGATGGTGTAGAAATAAAGCCCCGACTCGTAGCGACCATCTTCTGGCTCCTCGGGTTTGTTGTCGGAAGTTAATTGGAGAATTATTTGAACGGGAATGATATTACCTTAGCTAAGTGGCTGAATTACAAATGTACAAAGGGCTGCGATGATGTTACAAAGAGACAGGCTCCTACATGTAAATAGCCCGGGTACGGGGGGTCGGACGTAGAGCAGGGGATTTAACAAATTTATGTCTTCCAGATTTTGAAAGTACCTCTTTACACCAATGCATTGATTAGAGTGCGTTAGCTCTTCAGGAGATGTATGTCTGCGTGCTCTAGGTAGCATCTCATACATTTTGAAAAAATTAAAGAAATTTATCATATTAAGATTTTAATCATTTGTTTTGATTATACTAGGATCAAAAGGATTAGAAACAATTTCTAACGGATTACTAGATAAATACCTCTCCTTAAGTAAGGCAATGATATAATACAATAATAATTGCAATAATACGTCATCCATTTTGATAAACGAAAACCCAACAGAATTAACACATTACATGTGTAAACAAGTGGAAGAAGATTAAATAACAGAACAATTGCTACATGGTGTTTACTTACACCTACAGGTTTGATAATTATATTTCCCGCGTTTCGATAGTATAGCGGGAAAACGTTGTATTCACTATGTGTATTTTTATAGGTTATAGACTTTGTATGGGAAAATATGACGACCTCGTTTTTTGGCGCGTACACGGACCGAGCTTGTCTATAACCTTTTTATTATATACTTTCAATTTCATTTAGAAACTAACAATAGTTTATTTTTATCAATTTCTTTATTGGTTTAACTGAGTAAAGGATGAAAAATTTGAAAAATAACGGTGTAGTAATTTGCTTGTGTATTGATTGTGACGTAATGTTTGCGGGCCGGAATGTTTCCGAGCATATATCGTGTGATATATTCCCGCAAGCTTTTAAAGAAAAAAGAGGAGATGAAATTGAAAGTATATAATAAAAAATGGTATAGCCTGTATAGTGGCATGATCCATGAATGGTATTCAGGTTTTGACCAATAGAAATGCTTAGTAAGGGGTTTTTAAAAGCTGGTTTTGTTAAAGTATTCACTACTAGAAGCCGTTTTGCGCGGGTTAAACAAACTTTTCATAACTTAAAGCTGCATGGTCTGAATTATAACATTTTTTTTACATCTCGTAAAAACGCTATTAAATCATAGCACGTATGTACTTATGGGGCTGTATGACATATCATATATTATTTCACCTGCTTTAACCAAAATCATTTTATTCTAAATCGGTGTTTACAAACAACGCGTCACTCTGCCATTTCAAGTGACAGTCACGTGACCAGTTCAAACCATCAGATCACCGGTGGTCTTATCTGTGTAAAACTGTGTATTTTGTTACAACAGTACCGTACCATAAGTTTAATAGAAATAAAAATATCAGATACCTCTTATTAATTCATTGTTTTACGCTCTTTCAGACTTAAAACTAGACAGTTGCGCCTGAGTTAATACATCATGTTGGGATTCCCCTGACGCGCGAGGGGCTATTTATAGACATATAACACTATATAATTTTATGCGTTATCCGGAACACCTCGGGTCTTTCACCGAATACACAGTGCTTTGGGTGAAAGGCCCGAGGTTTTCCGGATATTTATATGTGTACCACACTATATTTACTTTCCAAATATCATACTCACTGTTTTCTTTTACATGTACATGCAGATATTTTCAAGCATGTAATAAGGGAAAAGTTAATAACTTTGTAAAGTAATTAATCTGCTTTAAAGTAATGATGTACAAAAATGATACATGAACATCGGGTCATACAGCTTTAATGTGTATTGTTTATATTATTGGTACATGTATTTTGTGAGCAGGTCCGTTCACAAACTCCCTACATCCAATGGCACTTGGCATCGGACACAGGTTTTCTAGAGTTTTTCATTGGTAAATATCATCAATTCATCTCTTAGTTTTTCCTGGCCGGCCCTGATGTTTGTTTGTGCGGGAGAATATTGCACGTATATTGTCAGGTTAAATACTTTATGCAAAATTTTCTTAGCTTGTCACATGTAAAAGCAAAGCAATCGGTTATGTGTGTGATCTGCAATTATATAAAATAAATGGCGACGTCCTGCACGTACGGCTGGCTGTCGGGCAATATTATAGTGTGTTGTCTTCATTTTTAGGGAGCAAAGTTGATACTTTGATAATAAACCCGTGTTGTCCTATTTAGGCCAAGTGTATTCATGCGCAGCACTTAATCTATTTAGAAAGCTGAAAGCAGTTGATGAGATAATAGCATCAGTTTGAGTTAGTAAGAATGTTAAAAGAGGAAAACAAAGTGAATACTGATAAATGTCCCAGCATTCACACAGCTTACTTCCGCGCTTTCTTTCATTGTAGAACATCCGGTTTTAGTAATTAGTATTTCTACTGTTCAAACTCAAAATCAACCAATCTTTTTATGAAACGGACTTTTCACATGTCCGTCAATTAGGTTATAGGTGATGTTTACCTAAACATTTGTGTTGTTTTCTTGAGTTTCAACTTTTATTTTGGATTTCATTACTCGTGTTTAAAGGAATAAAAATTCATGATTTATCAACCTCACTCAACAGCCGCATCAGGGAACAATAGTCACGACCCTCAACAACAGTCGCGACAGTCAACAACAGCAGCGACAGGCAACAACAGCCCGACAGGGAAACAGCCGCGACAGTCAACAACAGTCCGACAGTCAACAACAGCCGCGACAGTCAACAACAGCTGCGACAGTCAACAACAGCCCGACAGGGAGCAACAGCCGCGACAGTCAACAACAGCCACAACAGGGAACAATAGTAACGACAGTCAACAACAGCCGCGACAGTCAACAACAGCCGCGACAGGGAACAATAGTCACGACAGTCAACAATAGTCAACAACAGCCGCGACAGGCAACAACAGCCGCTACAGTCAACAACAGTTGCGACAGTCAACAACAGCCACAACAGGGAACAATAGTCACGACAGTCAACAACAGCCGCGACAGGGAACAATAGTCACGACAGTCAACAACAGCCGCGACAGTCAACAACAGCCGCGACAGGGAACAATAGTCACGACAGTCAACAACAGCCGCTACAGTCAACAACAGCTGCGACAGTCAACAACAGCCGCAACAGTCAACAACAGCCGCGACAGGGAACAATAGTCACGACAGTCAACAACAGCCGCGACAGTCAACAACAGCTGCGACAGTCAACAATAGTCACGACAGTCAACAACAGCCGCTACAGTCAACAACAGCTGCGACAGTCAACAATAGTCACGACAGTCAACAACAGCCGCTACAGTCAACAACAGCCGCGACAGTCAACAATAGTCACGACAGTCAACAACAGCCGCTACAGTCAACAACAGCCGCGACAGGGAACAATAGTCACGACAGTCAACAACAGTCAACAACAGCCGCAACAGGGAACAATAGTCACGACAGTCAACAACAGTCAACAACAGCCCAACGACAGGCAATATCACTTCCAGTACCGGCGGTTTTAATCTCAACAACGTTCAAATGGTGAAGACCGAATTTTAAATCGCCAGAAATGTCAAAATAGTGCAAGTGTTGTTAAGCAAGAATTGTATATACCCCAAATCTGCGTATGTCGTTTACATTTCTTTCATATTTTTGTTTGAATTCTTGATATACAACAGAATCTTAATTTGCTTTTTATTTCTTTTTCGTCGTTTTATTCATGTCTCAAACTCTCCATATTACATAATGTATAGTGTATGAACTACGTCAACCTGTATTATATCCTGCAGCAGAAGAAAATAACCAAACCTTCATAACAATAAAACAGTACGTTGTCTTTGTTCAGATAGAACTGATCACGGACAAGACACATGTCACCTATATACAGGGACCCTACCCTCTACAATAACTTGCGTGGGCATTATTTAAGACGTGTGTCTCTCAGACGTGTTGACAGTAGACGAAAACATCCAAAGTAAATCACACTGATTCACCTATCATCAGTCGATAGCAAAAGACACACCTCCTCAAATCGAGGTATCATAACAAGTATACAAGTAGATTATTGAAGAAGACAAAACGCTTTCCGCCTTTATGAACAATTTTAAAAGAAATATCAGAAAGGCGTAACGTACATTGAAATAGGTACATGTATATAAATGGGCACTGAAAATTAATGCAAATACATGTATAGTGCAAAATACCTGTTTACAAACATATGGATAACATTTTCATTAACTTTCAGGATATGTGCTTAAATGCAATTTGTTAAGGTAGCGAGTCATTCAGACGTAGAAAGAATCACCTAAAATATATGAGTTATGTAATGTTCACAGGGGCATGGTTTTATGGATATTTGTATATGTTAATGAGAGAAATTTTATCTTAAAATGTATTTATAACTGGAGTATGAAATGAGAATTGGGGTGCTATTCCAGTTTTAACTAGATGCTGCTATAAGATAAAACCCACACACGAGCGTTTGCCTTTACTTCTACTCTCCGTTATACGTTCGTGTGTATATAATTAACATAGAAGCCACAACAGTTACCATATAACGTACCCTATACCAAATACATTCTTCATATGTCAAGATGCATTGTGTAATCTGATTGGCAAGTGCCCTGGGGTCATTCCAACCCCCATCATTTTTTATTGTTCAAATGTCTTTGAAATGGTTGAGATTACAACCCTTAAAGAGTATTCTGTTGGGCAAATGCGCTGGGGTCATAATTGTTGAAATATATCTTTAAACATTTAAGATATTGACCCCTAAACCATATATTCTTGCTGCATATGTCAAGATGCATTGGGTAATCTGATTGGAAAGTGTCTTGGGATCATCCCAAGCCCCATGACTTTTTTATTGTTCAAATATCTTTGAATTAGTTGCAGTTACAACCCTTAAAACATTTTTGTTGCACATGACACGATGCATTGAGCACCAGGTTTTTGTTCGTCGTTTTTCCACCCCATTTGCCCCTCATGGTGAAAAAGAAAATTCCGAAAACTTATTACACATCTAAAGTACACAACCAACCATCTCCCAAAAGATGATTTGACTACTGCATGAAAGGCGAAGATAACTTACAGTGTTCAATCTCATAATCCTGTAAGCTATAAGGAATACAAAATAAAGAGTTGTGCAAACACAGATCCCTGGACATACCAGAAGTGGGATCAGGTGCCTAGGAGGAGTAAGCATCCCCTGTCGACCAGTCACACCCGCCCTGACCCCTATGTATTGGCAAACTAAATCGTTATAACGACTATAGAATGCTGACTTTAAACGAGATTGTTGAAAAAAATCCTCACAGAATATGCAAAAAGCCCTGCATAAAACGGAGGAGTTATATGGGAACCAGGTTTTTTTTTAAATAGTAAAATGTCGCTTGTCAACCCCCAGTTGGCTCCCAGGGCGTAAATAAAAAATCTGAAACTTTATTGCACACAAGACATCACCAATTACCTTTCAAAGGATGATTTGACTACTGTGTAAATATAAGCGAAGTTCCGAAGAGGGAACCAGAGTTTTTGGTTAAAATAACATATATGTTTTATCCCAGTTAGCTCCCAGGATGAAAATGAAAATTCCGTAAACGTATTGCACATCTACAGGGCACCATCCATCATGTTCCAAACGATGATTTGGCTACTGCGTAATATGTAAGGGGAGTTCTGGGAACCAAAATTTTATAGATAAATGTCGCTTTCGACTCCCATTTGGCCCCCAAGGTGAAAATGAAAATTCCGAAACCTTATTGTAAATTTACAGGACATCACCAATCAGCTTCCAACAGATGATTTGGCTATTGCGAAAGACGTATGAGGCGTTCCGGGAACCAGGTTTCATTAGAAAAAAAATCGTTTTTCAACCTCCATTTGGCCCTAGGGTAAAATTGAAAATTTTAAATTTATACATCAAATGATTCTTTTTGACTCTATTGTGCTACAACACATGAACTGAACAAAAGCAATATCATTATGTACTTCCGTATACATAATACACCATATGTTAAAACAATAATTTAATATTTCAATCCTACAAACATCATTGCATGGTAAAAAAAAACCCAGAACAGTCACAGATTAACCGGAGATTCTTTAAAATGTCTTCAATTCAATTGGTTAAACTAGCTTTGGGCTGTCAACGCTGTTGGCTGTTGGGCATTGTGACGTCACACAAATGTTGGTGTACTTTGACAGGATTGCTATTTTTAAGATTAACTTGAAATGTAAATACAGCCCGATTCCTGACATTGGAGATCTTTTGAGAGGGAAATATTTTGCAAGAGAAACGTGCACGTATATTAGTTATGGGAAACTTCATCCATATCTCAGCTTACAACCGTCCAGTAATTACCAGAGGAAGATGACCTGAGTCATTATGGTCTTAAATAGACCGAATCAACGGACATTTCGTCCACGTCTGATTCAGGTGGTATATTCTGTTATTTTGTAGATTTGCCACAATGGTTATTTTTAGATACATGCATGAAAAGCGAAAATAACGAACAGGGATCAATTTCATAACTCCCATAAGGAACACATGCAAACGCTTGTTCTTGACAACAAAATCTGCACATATATATATATATATATATAATATATATATATATATATATATATATATATATATATATATATATATAATTTAATTGAAGCTTTGCATGCATCAGGGAGAATAATTACGCAGGTCGAAATGCAATCAATTCAAAATAGTTTTTTTCTTCTGTATAATATGGCGTGCCCGATAAGAAACGAAATCACACGCTTATGTAAATTTCCCGGGTAAAATAATAATAAATATCCCGGGGAAGAAGCCCTATAATTCACACCGTTGAATGGCGGATAAATTGATAGTAATTTCATGTCAAATAAGACAAGTGCCCGGGATTAAAGAGATGTCTCTCTCACTAATCTTGAATAAAAATGACTGGGCATGATCTTCGACTTTCGCCATGCCAATAGTTGATGAGGTGTTTGGTTTGAATAAAGTGGAAGGATTTCTGTTTGTTGTACAGGGTGCGAGAGTAGAATGAAATGAAGGCTGAACTGTCAATTAGGTATATTGATTGATGTTAAGGTTCATTCCTGTATGGAAACCTAATGACAGTGGCGTGCTTCGCTGTGTGTCTTAATCCGGAGGGAAATAACCTGAAAATCGGTTATTGTTTTAATTTTGACCTGAGAATTTTATTAGCAGAATCTTCTTTCACATAAACCCCGATTGTATTGACATTATTCTGGGTGTCTCCATCACCGTCTGTATAGTAATGAATTGCTGTAAATGATTGATCGTCTGTTTGTTTTACTTCCCGCCGAGGATTTTTTTTTACTCATATTGAGACGTCACCAATTGTAAGTGAAGTACCACACATTTAGATTTATCCTTAGCGCTCAGGGTCGTTAGATCGATGCTTAGCGCTCAGGGTCGATGTATCTATGCTTAACGCTCAGGGTCGTTGTATCTATGCTTAGCGCTCAGGGTCGTTGTATCTATGCTTAGCGCTCAGGGCCGTAGCAGTGAGACTTCTTTAACATGCCAAGGCCTGCCGCGACACGGTACCTCCGTTTTTAAGGCCATATCCGAAATAACCTCACTTCTTAATGCCGAGCGTTTGGCGAAGGAGCAATCACATCCATGTTGACGCGGTCATGACACGAGCGGAGATCTAACTCTCGACCTCCCGGTTACGAATCGAACGTTACTACTCAACTACATATACATGTACCGCGGGAACTGCTAACGACAATGGAGGCATAATATACATAACAATTAAGTTTAAGAAAATTAAAAATAAAATGCAAAGAGAAAATGATGCAAGGTGCATGCGCAAACTTTCAATGACGTCAGATAGAAAACATTGTCAATTCAAATCTACATGATAAGTTTTGGATAAAATTCAAGAACTGAAAAAATCGTTATAATTGGGTTCAATTGGTTTTAAAAGTGAGCCAATGTTGACTTTTTGCCCCGGTCAGTGTGCGAGATGATTTCCTGGTGTGACGTCAGGACAGGCATCTTTTATGCACCGTTTGATCGGCAAGCGACGGTATGTAAGGTACTAAAATAAAGAAAAGGACGATATCATTTTGTCACTATTACACGAACAAGTTAATTAATACCTGTCATGCTCATTTAACCTGTTAATCGAGGTTTTGAGACACTTTCAACTCAACAAATATCAAATACAGTGTAAATATTACAATTTTGAATTTGAAAATGAAATATTTTTTTATTAATATGTCCCACAGGCAGTAGTTACCATGATATATTTACAAACCAATTCTTTCACTTTGTTATGCACTCTACATCAAGCAGTGCATTGTTTAGTTATACTTAATTACTCCGTCTGGGATTGTAATAGCATCGTCTGACATAGAAAATCAATAAACAATCAAATGAAATTGAAATGAAATTGGTGATGAATTTCGTTATTCAATATATATGTAAACCTAGGCATTCCAATCTGTTAAGGTATTACTTTACAAATCCTAGCATTCTTATTAACTATCTAACATATAACTAATTAAAAATATTAATCAGATTTTGTCGAGATAGTTAGTTCTCCGGGCTAGAAATACGTTTGATAAATTTTTCACGCGTGTATTTTTTTGTTTGTTTTTATTTTTATTTTTGGTGATATCTATAATTATGTTCCTTTCAATGCTTTAGTTTTTTATTGTAAGAAATAAAACTTGTCCTATAAAGATTATACTTGACAACAAACTATATATATAAAGCACTAAAATGACCAACGACACGAACAACGAGATTGTCAAATTTTCGGGACGACCCGTCCCTTCTTCAGGACAAACGAAAACAATTACATAATGTGGTCAATATCAACAGAGCATAATAACAAAAACTACATATAAATACATCTAGTACTACAACTACACTAATCTACAAACGTATTTACAACGCAGACTACATGTTTTTGGTCATTAGGCTTGCCAATCAATGTTAAAAGTGGAGCGAATTAGGACATGTCTTATTCGTCCAAAGAGCTGATCCAAAATGTCCGAATAGAAAAACAATAAACTTAATAAATCTCAAGTGGAACGAGTTAACCCAATTACGTTGACAAATAGTAAAGCTAACTCGTACCCAGAGCGATTCTATTTTAACCATGCATAATTTATAAAAGATAATAATAAGTAACAAATACAAAAAAAAAAAATAAATAATAAATAAATGAAAATAAGCTATGTAAACGTGGTAAGAGATGAACAAAGTTTGAGCTAAAGATAATGTAAACAACAAGTTTGAATAAGTTAACAAAATGGACCAACTTCAAACAAAAACAAAGAATAGGCAGCCCAGGAAATTGAATAAACATCAGACATCCCCGTACTGATCATGTCTAGGGTGGATGTGTAAAAAAAAACCCAACAACATAGAATCACGGAAACTGATAAATGGGTTTTACATGTAAGCAATCGGTTATGAAGTTCAAAAAAATTAAAAATGATGGACTGATTGTAAACAGAATTGAAAAAAAAAAATGTGTGTTCAAAAATGGTCACAGTACCACTGTTAGGGACATGATCAGACGAGTAGGTCTAGATGAAGCTTAAAATCTAGTAAGGGTTTAGCCCGTATTCATCCTGGTGAAGTCAGTAGGTTTGTTGATACCATGCGGTTCAAATGACTTCAACCTGTGCGTCCAGAATTTTTTCTTCTGCTTTCTTTCGGTATCTGACCAACTAGGGTCATGATCAATAACCACTACTGTCATGTCCTCCCATCGGTGGTTATTGCCATTGAAATGTGTTGCTACTGGCAAATCTTTTTTGGTTCTGATGGAGGACCGGTGGTTGTTCACCCGTCTGCGAAGGTCTGTTGTTTCTCCTATGTACTGCTTCTGGCAGACATCGCAACTGATGAGATAGATGCAGTTATTGGTTTTGCAGGAAAAGTTTCCCAATATTTTATAACTGCGACCCGTGACAGGACTGCTAAAACCCTCAGTGTCTGAGCTATATTTGCATAATTGACATCTGAGGTCTGAGCATATTTTGAAACCTCCATTGGGTAAAGGGTTATCCAGTTTGGTCCTTACTATCAGTCCTTCAGGTTTCTGGGACGCCTGAAGGATGCCATCGGTGACTCCTTAAAAACACCAGCCATTCGTTTGTTGGCATGCAGAATGGGCAGGTGTTTCTTCAGAATACCGTTGATGTTCTTGAGGGCGGGATGATACGTATATATATATATATATAAAAATATATATATATATATATATATACACACACACACACACACACACACACACACACACACACACACACACACACACACACATATATATATATATATATATATATATATACATGTAAAACAAAAACTGGTTATCATATCACTGTAATTCGTTGTTTGTACTGTCTAATACGTTGACAGCGCGGTGTTACTTTTAAGGCAATCTCAGCTACATGTAAAACTTATACGGTACCAATTTTGATGCACCAGATGCGCATTTCGACAAATAATGTCTCTTCAGTGATGCTCAACCGAAATGTTTGAAATCCGAAATAACTATGAAGTTTTAGAGCTAAATATAGCCAAAAACAGCGTGCCTACATATATAGATGAGAGAACCCCAATTTCAAAACAACAATTATGTAAATAATTGCATTTATGTGTTGAATGCTGGTTTTTTTTTTTTTTTTTTTTTTTTTTTTTTCATGTAAATGTTAGTAAGTTAATATACTTTTTGTATTGTTTGTAACTCTGTGGCTTTGATTTTTCTTTATATGTAATGTTACTGGTCTTCTCCCAGGCCTTGCAGGTGTCATGTGCCATATTATGTAATTTTTCCCAGTTCTGCAGTTGCGGCAGACTTGTTACGCAATTCCGAAATTTTCCATGGTCAAATCTTAACCCCTTGTCTGATAACAGCCAATCAAAATTTATTATCGTTGTGTTCTGATGCTGTCGGTAACTGACCAGTCAGCCTTGGGTCATTCTCGCTTCATCGAAGCTATTGATAGCATCAAAAAATTTGGCACACCCACCACCACCCAATCTTTTCCTACCTTACTTGCATTGATATGTTTTAAGATATGTTATGGCCTTTGTATTTTTGATGTGCCATCTTTTTGCTGTAGACCTAATCAATTTTATAATTTTTGCATATATTGTTCTTCCGTAAATTTAGGGGATCAGCAGATTGATATGTCATTATGTATCGTGTGAATAGTTTTTGGTCTGATCCCCTTATTATATTATGTATATATTTTTCCTTATTTGCGTCATTTGAATAAATGACATATTTCATCTCTACAGTGGTGTTGATGTTATTGATCTAAACTCAGCATAAACGGAGCTGCGGTGAGTTTGTGCAGCATGAGGAAACATAAATACATTTTTGTAGTCTTGCTTTGTTTAGGTATAATAAACAATTTATTGCATGGATGTTCGGGAGATATGAAGATTTATTCACCCAAGAAAAATCACATTTCCCGAGGGCAACGCCCTGATTTTTCTTGGGTGAATAAATCTTCATATCTCCCTCACTATCATGCAATAAATGTAAAGTATCCCATTTCCATTCTCAATGACCGTGTAGTGTGTGACAGCGTGGTGGTAATTCCATCGTCATCGAAAGCAAGTTTTAATGACTTGCCTGGATGGTCGAGCGGTCTAGTGCGTTGGTTACACGCTGGTAGGAGACCTGGTTCCGCGGGTCGCGAGTTCTCCAGATTTCGGAAGTTTGTGCGTAGTAATACATAAGGCGAATCATATCACCAAGAAAATAAATAAATAAATGAATAAAACCAGATAAATACCTATAAACAAAACGTAATTTTATTTCTTGCAGAGGTGATTGATTTAACGTAATGAATTAATTGAACAGCAGATATGAAAAATAGTCGAAAGTCAAATCCGGGTACTTGCCGCTTTGATCGTCTGCAACTGTTGCAAAACGTGGAATGCTCTGGACATTACTACAACCATACATAAACCTACAGAATCCATATCTATTGTCTTCTGTAATTAAACTTTGAGAAACTGCATATCCAATGTCAAGGACGCACACAGGAGTATGAATATCAAATTACACTTTGCAGTGAGCATGGCGTTCTGAACTGCAATTGCAAACGCGCATCATGGCCGGGATATACCAACAAGGCAATTTGTAGTTCATAACATGCTCATCATGGCTTGTAGATAATAGACTGTATCTTCACCTTGGCAAAACAAAAAGCCATTTTATTTGGACCAACAAGAAAACTGCAAAATGTTACAAATTTTACAAGTCTGTACAATGCTTATGAAATCAAAGGATCTGAAGGTGTTTGATATTTAGGTACACGTAAATCATATTATAGATAAGTTTCTTTTGTTTGAAAAAAATGTTTTAAGCACCATACAAAAGGTAAACGCTAAACTTAAATTTTATACACAACATGACATGTATTATCTTGTATAAATTTGCAGTCGAGAAAGGCCATATGTTCTGTTTTAATACCATGCATGTTATTTTGATTACACACGATCTAGTTTGCCAAAACACCCTGTCGTTGGGTCAAATACTCTCTGACGTGTTTCATACCTATTGTTAGATCGTTCTTGGCACACTGGTTTTGACTACGGATTATTCCGTTTACCTTATCAAGACATAGGGCTCGCGACGGATGTGACCGGACGACAGGGGATGCTTACTCCTCCTAGGCACCTGATCCTTCCTCTGGTATATCCAGGGATCCGTGTTTGCTCAACCCTCTATTTCGTATTCTTTGTGGGAGTTATGAGATTGATCACTTTTACTTATCTTCACCTTTTCATTTAGACCTGCTTCCATTTTTTGTGAACATGACCTGAACATTAGGTCAGTTGCTCGGAACAGTATTCTCAGGAGAAGTAGAAACAACGTGATGATTTCAAATTCCTTTTAGGTGTTGCTGTTAAGTGTTGAGATTTCATGCCTTCACTCTCCCGATAAATTAGTCATGCTAAGATTGATTTCCATGTGAATTTAAACATCCCTTCTGTATCATTTAATGAAATTAATTTCTAACAATCCGATAAACAAATACTGGAGAATTAGAGGTAGCGCATCTCCTAGTTTTCAAATCGATTCTGGATTTTGTCAATGCTAAGACATTTAATTGCTAAAGATAAAAAATAAATCGTGACAATAATTATATCATATCAACAAATTATATAAGATTGTGAAATACACCAAAAAAGACTTCAGAATAATTGTGAAACATAATGTAAAACCTTTTGTTTGAAATAAAATCATAATCATATTTAAACTTCAATTTTTGATCGACAAAGTTACAAACCAGTTTGCTAGATAGCATTTTATCGTCTGTCTTTATTTATAGTCCAGTGATGTCTGAAAACCTTATAAATCATATTCCAACAGTCTCGTTTAAAATAAGCATTTCGCAGATTATATGGTCGTTATAACGATCTAGTTTGCCAATACAACATATCATTCGGTCAAATCTGGCTGACGTGTTTCCTGCTGATTGTTAGGACGTTCTTGGCACACTGATTTTGACTACGGATAACTCCATTTACCTGATCAAGAAATATGGCTCACGGCTGGTGTGACTGGTCGACAGGTGATGCTTACTCTTCTTAGGCACCCAACTCTTTATTTTGTATTGCTTATAGGAGTTATGAGATTAATCACTGTTCGTTATATTCGCCTTTCATTCACGTACTAAACAATATCCTTATAAATCGTATTGACGAATTAAACAATAACCTTATAAATCGTATATTCACGAACTGAACGAAATGAAAGGATACCATGCCTTATGTTCACATCATTTAATTGTATCACAGATATCATAATTCATAAGTGATGCATACAGTCCGACTCTTTATATGTAACTATGCTTTAAAATGGATCCTTACAAAATAGAATTTTTTCCTCAAAGAATCAGGTTCTTAGAAATAACGTTTGTCTGAATTGAACCAAACCTACAGTGTAAGATGAAGTTCCGTAGTAAGGTTCAGCTATCCTTCATCAATGGATTTCAACAATTTTCTCGGAAACCACTGGTTCATCGGGCACAACTTGACTTTGTGTCTGGCAGGGTATGTGGTACATGTTTTGATTCGTTGAAAACATGCCGTTGTTGCTATCGATAGACCATAGCATAAACACTCTCCTTTATTCAGAGAGGAATGACAATTCGGTCTCTCTTAAAAGTTCCTATCGTAAGCCAGGCCCACTGACCAAAATTATCATTAATATTGTTATTTAAACAAGAGGGGAAAAAAGTTCAAACAATTTGTAAACAGTAGACAAGGTTGTGATAAGGATAGTCTTGCTGATGTCATCTGATCCAACATGGCTTTCAACTTATGCTTCTTAGTTGGTCAGTCGTAGAAGTTAACTTAAAGGGACTATTCACGTTTTTAGAATAAAAATAGTTTTCATTTTTTATGTTAAACATTAAACATATACCGTATAGCAGGGGTTTTTCCGCGGGTCTAAAATTTGGCGATTTGCTGGCTCAAAGGTTTGCTAATAATTTTAGCGAAATAAATTTTGGCGGGAAACGAAGAGTTATCTCTTTTGCAAATACTGAAATCGCAATTGGGTGCAAAAATTTGGCCAGTGAAATTTTTGTTGGAAAGCTATATAACCGCTAAAATAAGCCAAATTTATCACCCCACGGAAAAACCCGCTGTACGGTAACTCACTTAATGTTGACAGCCAAAATTTTGATCTTCTGAATGCAAGGATAAGAACAAAATCTAAGCCTTAACTCTGTGTTATGTAAACAAAGATCCGAGTCTTTTTATATTTACAAACAAATCAGTGAAATGCATATTTTGTAATTCAAAGCATTGTAATTTTGCACAGACACAAATCTAGCTTTTAGATGACACTCTTTACCTACAGAACACTTGAAATGTGATAGAAATAATAAGTTTACATCGAGATCCATTTCTTATGAAAATTTCGTAAACAATAACATACCGCAATCTTTGTTTACAAAATGAGCTTCTGTGATAATGTATAAACTTAATTTTTGTGAAACCCTTTAAATACATTAGACTGTAGATTTTGACCACGAAAAGTAAAAAACAAACTAGAGGGAAATTGTGAATCAGTCCCTTGAAACATTCTCAAAACCACAGGTCTTCTCTGAAACTATGGGTAGTATTCCAATGCGACAGTTTCGAGATAAGAGCTCTCCTGTGTAGGAGGTACATTTAGTAGAACTATGAGTGCCTAAGTGGGACAGAGTGAACCTACGTGTACAGTCAGCGAGGAAGACGATAAAGTGTATTAAAAGCGGTTCTCTTTAAATATGTAAATGTAGGATATAAAAAATACTATCGAAAGAAATGTTTTACTAAAGCACAAACATAAAAACAATGTCATATTTGAAAGTAATATCCTGGATATGATACCTACGACCAACGAAATTACGTGATATGATGAAAATTCCATGTATTTAATTACTCCCTGAATACTTTTCACTTGCTTAGTTTTTGTATCAGGTGATGAAACAGCGTATGAAAAAATACTGAGCACATTTACTTATGCATTGATTAATATTCGTCCCACTCCCGCATGTAAAAAAGTTGTTTCGCACCTTACTATGTACGAGAGTTCTTCAAAGGGAAATAACTCGAACGTATCTCGAAACCGGCGTATTAAAATAAAGCTTGAAATTCATTGAATATTTATTTATTTATTTAAAAAATTATGTTTTAGTTTTTATTGATATTCTTTTCCCGATCAACCACAATAGTCACTATTACCGTGATTTGTTTTATGTGTTTGGTTTACGTCCATTCCAGAATTTTTCACTTATATTGAAACGTCACCAGTTGTAGACGAAGTGTCCCAAGTTTAGACCTATGGTTAGCGCTTACGGCAGTAACAGTGAGGGTTCTTTGTTCGAAGAAATGAAATTGATATACTTCCATTTGCCTATGTATTTCCTTAGATGGCAATACTAATAAAATTGACATTCAATTTCGAATAACCTGAAGTTGGTCACATGATCAGTCTTTTCTTGCGTATGAATTTAATCACCGCTTGAAAAGTCAGGCCCTCGCCCTTTTCGGCAAAACTGCCCTCTATTTCGAGAAAAAAATAATTCTCAAAAAGAAACAGTTACAAATATTGAGACAATCGGATCACGCGCTCGTCCTTTTCCGATAAGAAGACGTGGACGTGGATCGGCGCAAAGATTGCATCAAATCGATGGATTTCTTCGCCGGAAGCGCGCATGTGGATGAAGTTAAAAGGCGAGAACCGAATCCCTGTATAATGTGCTATTTAGATTTTCACCACAAATTCAGTTTTGGTATCATTTAGCGTCTTATTTCTTATAATACATAAACATATAAGTGGAAATTGATAGTCCTTAGATATGTATAATATCTTATATGCATTTGAAAGCTTCATATTGTAACGTACGAATGTGACGTCATAGTTACATTTGTATACACATAGCAACTGACTGATGGCATCGATCTACATTAGTCTCGTTCAACCAGACACTTGGCTGTCTCCGCAAATATCTGCTCGTCGGAGATTTACGGAGACAGCCGGGCGTCTGGTTGCACGAGACTGCGATCATACGAGGCTCATGTGCGGTTACGGAAATATCCGAGTAGTTACGATTGACATTGAGAGTGTTATATTATGTTAAAATGGACTGCATTTCGCGGGAACTGTCAGTAGTTCCAGTTGATCAGTGACGTTAAACATATTGTTATACGTCACTGTATACATACTATGACGGAAAACATAAATTATATTCGAGGTTAGATGGAATCGGCCGAGATGATCCGAGTGGGGTTTTTGGATTAGAGACTAGATAGTACGAGGATATCATATTTCACCCATAATTAATGCAAATGCCTGTCATGTCGGCGATGGACGAACTAGAAGATCGATCAAGATCCTATTCATTCCGAACCGCTTCCAAATAATATACTGACTGGTTATATATATGATAATTTTCAGAATAGATTCTCTGGTGATAATAAGAGAAATATAGATATCCATTACCCGCACCATTTCTAACCTCGGGCACGCAGCATTGGTTGTTTTGTTTTTCAAAAAATGGGGACGGTTGGCGTGTCAAAAATTCTTGACAAACATGAAAGATGTATTTTACCCAGTCTTTAAAATCCTAAATAGTGGCAGGGGTGCATTGTCAGGGGGATTCGTAAACTGAAATTGCGTATGCCTCATTTTTTACAACAGCCGTTGATTTTTTTATTCGGGGGAGGGGTCCACAAATTTTATTGTAAAAGAATGTAAAGAAGCCATTTATATTTATCATATTCACCTGTTATACTAAAATAGATGCACGGGATACATGTAAAACAAATCTAAGAGAATAATTTCAAGATGCAGCGCTCGCAATGTGTGCACAGGATTTTTCATCTGGCTATAAAATGTTTAGGTACGTAGAGGGGCTGTGTCTACGTATGATCTTTATAGCATTGATCATTATGTGTTATTTTTATATGTGAATAAAGATATATTGGGTGACTAGCCCCTCCACTAGTTATGGTAGTTGTAGTTTATTCTTTGCGGTATCAGTACAAAGCACTTAGACATACCCTATAGTGAATGCGAAGAATGTAAGCTTGAAAGATTTGATTGAACCCCCCCCCCCCCCCACACACACACACACAGGCACCTGTTAGTCTAAATGTCACGAGGTACGTAGCTTGAAATGACACTACCCAAATTTTCTGATCCTGAGCTGTGTTTCCTTTGAATACAAGTACATTGATACAGCCTTCTTTTGACTCTGCATATTACAAATGAATGGACCATTTTGAGGGTTAAAACCTACAGTTGTTAGCATAACGTCATCAAGCAAGGGAGATAAGTCATCATGCTATTTTGATACCTCATACCACAGCAACATTTGACGATCTGTAGCGTTTGTCACCTTGCAATTTTTCTAAATGACTTATTAATGTATTACTTAAAAGTAAGAACGATATTTTCGTGCAAAACAAACTTTTTGGGGGGAAAATCGTCTCCTGTGACCTTTAAAAACCAGAATTGATTTATAACATGTTGAAATATCATGGTATGCAAATGAAGCATGAATATCATTAAATTTTGAGTTTCAATGAATTGCAAAGACTGAATATGTAATATTAAAGTATAATCAAAACTCTTTAATCAGAACTTTTTCGCATGTTTGTAATAAAGAATCATTCTATCGAAACAATAGAATTCCTCATGCGTTCTTACTAACACCATCACAAATAGACACATTGTTCTTCCTGTCGATTGTGATACTTGTTTTCTCTTCGTCTGTATTCAAAAGGCGAAGATAATCTCATAATCCTGTAATGGATATAAAATTGAGTACAGGGCAAACACAGAACCCTAGACAAAGCAGAGGTAGGGTCAGGTGTCTAGGAATAAGCTTATCCTGTTGACCGGTCACACGTTCCGTGAGTCCTCTGTCTTGATCAGGTAAACGGAGCATATAGAAGAAAGAAATGATAATGTTTGAATTGTGATGATCGGGTAATTCTGCGTGGTATACATTTAAAAGATTCTTTTTAAGAGAACAATAGTACGTGTATATCTATATATGACTGAAATTCACCATGTGTATCCCTTTCCTAGCACAACTCGAGGTAAAACAGATCTGTAGCGACATTTTTCCTTTAAGTGATAAAACTTGAAACTTGACGAACAATTTTCCATTAGTCGGTAAACAGTTTTTTTTTTCATGAAGTGATCTATTAAACGACAAAGGTTTTGAAATGGTATCTATGTATGGTTTTAACACTTTATGACTAACAAGGTTTGGTTCAATGGCTTTGTTTACTGACAGAGCAGAAATGATGTAATCATTCTTAAGTTGTTATTGCATTAAATGAAGTACATATCTGTCAAAAATCATCAGAATCGTCAATAGTGGAAATGGACGAAGACTGCGCGTAAAGGATATCGATCTTATCCTTGTCTTAAAATGGTAGGCTCGCCTCACAGGGGTAGGAAAGATGACGCTGGAAACTTGATAAAAAAAGTTTCATGGGGGGCTTCAGGATATGATAAATATACTACTTTCAAATACTAAGTTTACTGACTACGATATAATAAATATCATTTATCTCATACGTGTGGTGTATATTGAAAGTGAGATAAAGCATTAGCTTTATCACACGCCCGTTTGATAAAGCACTTCCGGTCCGAACTACTTTTGACACTCCCCGCTTGGATAACATATTTTCTGTGTTTATGCATATCGACGCATGAAATAAAGCGTATAAATTCTTATTCTGTATTTATTCAGAATTTCTTTTATAGCAAAATTAAAATGATGTTGCTCCCAGACATATAATGGAAGTTACCGGCCATAAAAATGCTAACTAGATCAGTAACTACTCAAAAATTACGATCAGAAAACAAAAATGTGTCCCCTTTATTATCATCGACAAGGAATTAACCGCTTATTCGACAAGCATAATCGAAAGTACCTCAACATGCTGCAGTACCAAATATTCAGAAGCACACAGTCTCTTATCTCTGGAGTCAAATTGAGTGTAGGCTTAATAAATCTCAACAGCTTGCAGCTTTACTTACTAGGCCTTGAGGTGCCTCAGGATTTCCTCTCGTCTCGAAACCACGTGGATAAAATTCAAATACACAAACACTTCTACTTTTCATTGTAAACTGTTGAACATTCTAATAATGTTGCATTAAAATATTACTTTCGTTTATCGTTGTTAAACATGTTTATTTAAAAAAGACGACGACATCAAACTTTCATCAGAAGGTCGGGCCTACGTCAAAATATAAATACTCGGTCACTAGTTGTTACTTTGTTGGAATGGCAAAACCATTATCAATTATAAACTGTAATCCCTTCTAAAACAATTTTCATCCATAGTTAATTTTATAAAAATGCCCTTTTGTACTGTATAGGAATTGATTATAAGCGCACTATTTTTTCCCGCGTAAGGAAGACTGATAAGCAAGACGTCTGAGTCACGGATTCAAAACAAATTCAATCAGCTGTTGCTACCATACTTGGGATCATCTCAAAATTAAGTGAAAAGAAGACGTATGAAATAAATAGAAGATCTATAATTGCGTATTTTGATATTTTGGTTTATCCAACTCGTTGGTATGGTGTATTTATTCGCTTGGCAAGCCTCGCGAATAAATACACCATACCAACGAGTTGGATAAACCAAATATCAAAACACGCAATATAGATATCTTCTATATACTACTGTTAAATACTAAGTTTACTGAGTACGATATAATAAATATCATATACTACTGTCAAATACTAAGCTTATTGACTACGATATGATAAATATCATATACTACTGTCAAATACTAAGCTTATGGATTACGATATAATAAATGTTATATACTACTGTCAAATACTAAGCTTATTGATTACGATATAATAAATATTATATACTATTGTCAAATACTAAGCTTATTGATTACGATATAATAAATATCATATACTACTGTCAAATATTAAGCTTATGGATTACGATATAATAAATATTATATACTATTGTCAAATACTAAGCTTATTGACTACGATATGATAAATATCATATACTATTGTCAAATACTAAGCTTATTGATTACGATATAATAAATATTATATAATATTGTCAAATACTAAGCTTATTGATTACGATATAATAAATATCATATACTACTGTCAAATACTAAGCTTATTGATTACGATATAATAAATATTATATACTATTGTCAAATACTAAGCTTATTGATTACGATATAATAAATATCATATACTACTGTCAAATACTAAGCTTATTGATTACGAAATAATAAATATCATATACTACTATCAAATACTAAGCTTATTGATTACGATATAATAGATATCATATACTACTGGTAAATATTAAGGTTATTGACTACGATATAATAAACGTACTACTGGTACACTGTAAATAAGTTTTGATATTGACTAATCAAAATTATATTTTATGACATCCTTGGTTTTCAGCATTTTATCATTTGTGAGATTATACGTAAATTTGGAGTACCTTCTAAGCCATATCAACTGCTTCACTGTTAATTGAAACAGGCACATAATATATTATTCCACGATATCAAAGAATTGGTCAAAACTGGGCAGATAACACCATTGGAGAGGAATACCATTGTTTTCTTTATGTACACTGTACCCTGATTTCATATGTTATCCCTGAGAAATGCATAGATATGTCTGTGATAATCTGATGACCAGGACTATGTGCTGGGTGTGCTGTGGGTGTGCTGGGGTAGTGATGATTTGGGTATGAATAATAGAGTGGCACCATCATTGTGTGAAAATCATCCGTTCATTGCGTGACTAACAGATTGTGTGAAAATCACCTGTTCATTGCGTGACTAATAGATTGTGTGAAAACTGCCTGTTCATTGCGTGACTAATAGATTGTGTGAAAACTGCCTGTTCATTGCGTGACTAATAGATTGTGTGAAAATCGCCCGTTCATTGCGTGACTAATAGATTGTGTGAAAATCGGCTGTTCATTGCGTGGCTAATAGATTGTGTGAAAATCACCTGTTCATTGCGTGGCTAATAGATTGTGTGAAAATCACCTGTTCATTGCGTGATTAATAGATTGTGTGAAAACTGCCTGTTCATTGCGTGACTAATAGATTGTGTGAAAATCGCCTGTTCATTGCGTGACTAATAGATTGGGTGAAAATCGCCTGTTCATTGCGTGACTAATAGATTGGGTGAAAATCACCTGTTCATTGCGTGACTAATAGATTGGGTGAAAATCGCCTGTTCATTGCGTGACTAATAGATTGGGTGAAAATCGCCTGTTCATTGCGTGACTAATAGATTGTGTGAAAATCGCCTGTTCATTGCGTGACTAATAGATTGGGTGAAAACTGCCTGTTCATTGCGTGACTAATAGATTGGGTGAAAATCGCCCGTTCATTGCGTGACTAATAGATTGTGTGAAAATTGGCTGTTCATTGCGTGGGTAATAGATTGTGTGAAAATCGCCTGTTCATTGCGTGGCTAATAGATTGTGTGAAAATCGCCTGTCCATTGCATGGCTAATAGATTGTGTGAAAATTGCCTGTTCATTGCGTGACTAATAAATTGTGTGAAAACTGCCTGTTCATTGCGTGACTAATAGATTGTGTGAAAATCGCCCGTTCATTTCGTGACTAATAGATTGTGTGAAAATCGCCTGTTCATTGCGTGACTAAAAGATTGTGTGAAAATCGCCTGTTCATTGCGTGACTAATAGATTGTGTGAAAATCGCCCGTTCATTGCGTGACTAATAGATTGGAGTTTGGAGCTTGTGGTTCACTCAGGCAAAATGCTACCTTTTATATTATCTAAAAGATTTTGAACATATCCATAAACATTCTTAAACCAATCAGAATTCAAGCCTATCAGGTGGATGACTCACTCGTGCCAAGCAAAAGTGACGATGTTATTTTAGCACAAACTGCTCCTAACAAAGAAACAGTTGAGATTAAGGTTGGGACTGGTTTGTCTAGCGACTACAGAGTCTCACAATGTATCACGAGATAAGCCACAATAGAGTCTCGCGATGTATCACGAGATAAGTGACTGCAAAGTTTCGCGATGTATCACGAGATAAGCGACTACAGAATTTTGTGATGTATCACGAGATAAGCCACAATAGAGTCTCGCGATGTATCACGAGACAAGCGACTACATAGTCTCGTACTGTATCACGAGATAGGCCATTATTGAGTATTGCGATGTATCACGAGATAAGCGACTACATAGTCTCGCGATATATCACGAGATAAGCGACTACAGAGTCTCGCGATGTATCACGAGATAAGCGACTACAGAGTCTTGTGGTGTATCACGAGATAAGCCATTATAAAGTCTCGCGATGTATCACGAGATAAGCGACCACAGAGTTTCCTGAGCTATCACGAGATAAGCGACTACAGAGTTTTGTGATGTATCACGTGATAAGCGACTACATAGTCTCGCGATATATCACGAGATAAGCCATTATAGATTTTAGCGATGTATCACGAGAAGCGACTACAGAGTTTTGCAATGTACCACGTGATAAGCGACTGTAGAGTCTCGCGATGTATCACGAGATAAGTGACTACAGAGTTTTGGAATGTACCAAGAGATAAGCGACTACAGTCTCGCGATGTGTCACGAAATAAACGACTACAGAGTCTTGCGATGTATCACGTGATAAGCGACTGCAGAGTCTCGCGATGTATCACGAAATAAGCGACTACAGAGTCTCGCGATGTATCACGAGATAAGCGACTACAGAGTCTTGTGATGTATCACGAGATAAGCCATTATAAAGTCTCGCGATGTATCACGAGATAAGCGACCACAGAGTTTCCTGAACTATCACGAGATAAGCAACTACAGAGTTTTGTGATGTATCACGTGATAAGCGACTACATAGTCTCGCGATGTATCACGAGATAAGCGACTAAATAGTCTCACGATGTATCACGAGATAAGCCACTATAGATTCTCGCGGTGTATCACGAGATAAGCGACTAAATAGTCTCACGATGTATCACGAGATAAGCCACTATAGATTCTCGCGGTGTATCACGAGATAAGCGACTCCAGAGTCTTGCGATGTATCACGTGATAAGCGATTACAGAGTTTCTGATATTATTATTATTAATTTGTTTACCTACAAGACTTTTAGAAACCAGCAGTACTCTCAGTCTAAGGTAACTAATGCAACATGTGTTGACTTTCTTGTTGCCATCGAAACTGTCAACCTTGAACATGTACAACTAAGAGAAGGTCGCGGTACTTGGCTACCTCTGGTTACATTGATTGTCAGTGATCCAGAACAGCACGCCATTACTGTAACCTACACAGAGGTAATGATGTACAGTCTGTGGTTAACACAGGAGAGAATAAATGACAGATTTGAGAACTGAAATGATCCTACACATGCGCATTCTACAAGTATGTCAAATCGAGTGGCCACAAAACAGGCGAGATGTTGCCGGATATGGAAACGAAGCAATCCTAGTCTTAGTAGACAAAAAGGAATATCATGTGAACCAAATCATTCTGCAGTGACTTCTTTACAGAGAGGATTTCTCCAGTTTTACTCTTTCCCATGGGGATAAGGGTTAGAATAGGTCCTCAGTACCACTTGCTTGTCGTGCGAGGCTATTGAATTGGGCGGTCCTTCGTGTAGAACGTTAAAGACCCCCCCCCCCCCCGCGCTCAAAGCATGTAAGCGCCGATCATAGGCCTAAATTTTACAGCCCGCCACCGGTAATGATGACGTCTTCATATCATTGAAAAATTCTCGAGCGGGACGCTAGACATCATACAACCAACCCTCTGTATTCTATTAAGGGGTAATAGTGATAGATTTAAACATATTATGATGATAATAGAGGTGTTCTTGGTTATTCCTGTTAAGGCTTCTCTTATGTCAAAAGAAAAAACAATTGTTTCATGGGAGGTCTGGATATACAACAGAACCACATTCTGACTGTTTAATTGAGAGCCCTTCTCTTGACGACTGTCCACATTCTGACTGTTTAATTGAGAGCCCTTCTCTTGACGACTGTCCACATTCTGACTGTTTAATTGAGAGCCCTTCTCTTGACGACTATCCACATTCTGACTGTTTAATTGAGGGCCCTTCTCTTGACGACTATCCACATTCTGACTGTTTAATTGAGAGCCCTTCTCTTGACGACTGTCCACATTCTGACTGTTTAATTGAGGGCCCTTCTCTTGACGACTATCCACATTCTGACTGTTTAATTGAGAGCCCTTCTCTTGACGACTATTGTGCACAGAGGACAGTGCAGCTGTGTTATAACAATGGACAGCGACAGTGAAGGCGACATTTTGAGGCAGACATAGGCGCAGGTGTTAGAGATGATGATGTATTTTTTAATGTTGGCCCACGACTCCTACATTTACAATGAATAAGTGACATTTGACCAGATTTATTTTGTGAAAAGGCTTTCTTTTAAGGACTTACATGTATAATCATATTGGCATATATACATGTAATTGATACAAATAGTGAGGTGTTCAATTGTCATCAATATATACAAATTTACAAATGTTTATACCATGCCTACATATGCACAATATACAAAGCGGTAGGGTGAAAGGTGAAGGTAACGAACAGTGATCAATCTCATAATTCCTATAAAGGTGAAGGTAACGAACAGTGATCAATCTCATAATTCCTATAAGCAATACAAAATTGAGAGTTGGGCAAACATGGACCCTTAGTTGGTGCCTAGGAGAAGTAAGCATCTCCTGTCGACCGGTCACACCCGCCGTGAGCCTTAAATCTTGATCAGGTAAACGGAGCAATCCGTAGTCAAAATCAGTGTGCCAATAACGGTCTATCAATTGATGTGATGCATGTCAGACAGCATTTGACCCAATGAAAGGTTGTATTGACAAACTAGATAATTATCGCTATGATAACGACATAGGATTTCAAAATACTGACTTTAAACAAGACTGTTGAAACCGCCGTAATATCAACTTGTTTATGTATAGAAAAAAAGAATCAATGGTTGGTTATTTTAATTGTACTACATTTTCATATTTACTACGAAGTTATGAATTATGACAGTGTCAGTTTATTTATACTAGATCTTGGTGAATACTTTCTATATGACTTTCAGACAACTATGAGGTAATACATGTAAAATGATAAGAAAATACATTATGTTTTGAATGCATGAAATGAATATACAAAAATTTCAATAACATGCGATTCGGTATGGGAAATGCTTTAATTCTTAGAATCTACTGACAATCTTAGTAAGGAATGCGTACTGTATTTTGAAATCGCCCCCACAACAATCGGAAGCTTGGATTTAACCGCGTCACAAAAACTGAAATAAAGACATTATGTTGCATAAAGGTCGTCTTTGATTTCAAAGTTAGACTTTTAGAATAAATCATGTAAGATTTTTTTTAATGATATATGAGCAATAAATGAAACATATTTAAAGTGAAATAGATGCCATCACAGAGAATGCTCCTCAAATAGGTCGAAGTAATTGCCGGAAGTGTTTCGGACAGAAAAAGTCGAACGCGCCTCCTCTTGCTACTGCTGACGTATGTAAACATCAATAAGGAACCTTTGTACATTGAAGAGTTCCACTAAGAGTGCATTTTTCATTATAAAGTAATCCAGAGATACGTCTGTTTTACCGCCAGATTTACTTGATGTTAAGTCAATATCTATTCCAAACTAAGGAGAGCGCCTAGGTTGTACTACAGAGAGGAATACAGAACAAAGAAAGTCGTCCTAGAATAGTACTATAAAAGCACTGTCAAGATTTACTTCCGAGTTATTTACTATATTAATGGTTTCTAATGGTCATAAAAAAAAAATTGCATGCCGGTTGTCGAGTTACAAGGGAGACACAGAGCTCACAATTCTTTGTTATGTAAACAAGATCCGTGCCATATATTTGGTATACTAGTAAAAGTTTCGTTTACAGCAAGTTTTCAATTTACCAGTTAATTCTGAGCAGTTTCTAATGTTTGTCACATTTCACTTTTTTTTAAATAACATTTTCTATTAAGCAATTTATATGTTAAAAACAAAAACATGACACGAGTCTTGTTTACATGAGTGCTATATCTCATTTGTAACTCAACAAATGACATTCAATTTCTTTGCTGACCATTAAAAATACCTTATTTAAGCATTGTAAACATTAAAAACAGGAAAATATGATTTGAAAATTTTCTGTTCAAATCGTGTCCATGCCCCTTTAATGCAGCGTAGCGATATTAGATAACGAATTTTCCCCTAGCCTCACAGCTTTCTGGATTACATACATATCACTCAATTTACAGACGTATATTGCCAGAATATGATTGACACACTAACCTGAAAACCCTATTGATTGCTGGGACTTATTTACACATAACTCTAAAGGAGATATTTTTCTGGTTATTCGCATGGTTTTTTTTCTTCTGAGAAGTGCATAAAGTTTCTTTAATTCATAACGATAACTAATTTTTATTTTTACTTTTTCTGCTACCACAAACATTGCTTCTTGTAACACAATTATCGAATGTATATGATAAATACCTTGAGAAATCACAGTGGTAGATGTAGAGGAAAGTTTTTTTTAATTCTTTTATTTAATTTTTTTTTGATTTTTTTTTTTTTTGGCCATTTTAACCATTTTGGACTCTTCAACTCTTTTCGCCTTTCTGGGCGAAAAACCTACAAACCTGGGTGAATCGCAATTCTCTTCCCTTTGAAAATATTATGTATCCACTCCTAGATCTTGATTTTATAACATGTGTAAAGATCGACCACGATTTATTTAAAGAAAAAATTGTCTGTGTTGTTCGTGCTTTGGGGTGGCAATGTCTATTCCTTATATATTCATATTGTATCTTTTATATATAAAACATTTCTAATTAACTTTTCATGCAAAACAAGCCTCATTGTGACGTAATTCTGAGTTCCTTATGAGGATATATAAATATTGAACTAGTTACATTATATAAGGAATCTGATGGACAAAACATTGGTGAATGTGAATGAACGAAAAATCACTGGGATTCTTTTTAATTCGGTAAATATACTGGTAATCGCCGCAGATATATGTCTGTCTTGTCATTAGCTGGTGATCAGAAATGCTTCCATCAGTATTAAGCGTTTGAGCAGGATGGGAGCATAAGAAGATCTTGTATATTCATTTGATGCAGTTCCTAAAATGTTACTCCAATCTTCAGCAAATGTCTTATATCTGAGTGATTCTGTAAAAGTTTGTAACGTAATCACAAATCTTGCGGAATTCAATGATTATGTAAACAATTTCTTAGAAAAATGTAAACTTTCAATTTAAATCAAAGCTTTTTATTATAAGAAAATGAAACACAGATTTCGTAGTTTAGGCAACTCTAATCTTGAGTTAAACTTTTGAGGAAACGAAATAAATACGATATATCACTAATGTTTGCACTAATGATATAATTATATTGTTCACTGACTCCATGCATGGCGTTGGGAAATTTCCAGCCAGGAGGTACTTGAAATGATCAGGAAGTACTGATGTATTGTGGGTACTTGAAATTATCAGGAAGTACTGATGTATTGTGGGTTTCTTTTATTGATGACGACATATCGGTGAATTGTAAATCTGGTGATCGTAATTGTAACTGCTATAATCAATCCGAAAATGCTTAAATTTGGTGATACTCATTTATGCGATTTAAAGTAGAGCTTACCTTCAAACTGAGTGTAAATTATCCCTACATCCCCCCCTCCCTCCCGTGTAAATTATCCCTACACCCCCCCCCCCCCCCCCCCCCGCCATGCGCCAAAACAATACAGTATAGGAGTGATTAAAGGTTGGTATGGATTTCTTTTGTTATATTAATATATCAGTTAGTACCATTTCCATTATTCATTTTGAAATCCCCGACTCATGATATGAAATATATACCATCACAGGACGAATACAACACAGTTTAGCTCTTTCTGGATGAAATCTATATTTACCCTAAACTTATGATTCACAATTTATTATCAAATCTACCTGCCGAGTAATTTCGTTACTGGAAACAGTTTCGAAACATATTATTGCATTAATTACACTCTGATTCTAACTTCTCTGGACTCCGACGATTGAAATCAAATATTTTGTGGCCGTATAGGTACACGTATATATATCACATGTACAACTGAATTATTTTGGCTAGGATGTGCATGCACGTGCGTGTACATGTGATAGGTTAGTAAAGGCATTTCAAATGGAATATTTTTCAATATAGGACGTAAATGCATATTGTTTATTCCTATATCGAAATATACGAAACAAAATTGTTTTTATCATTCAAACTTTTTTCTGAGTAGATGAGCACATAAGACAATGAATACCTTTCATTGTGTACGTGACATAAATTTTCAAGTCTACGATGAATGTCACGGTGAAATCCATGGGCTCTATAGCTAGTGTATATTCACTGAACTGGAAACAAAAACAAGTTTGTGATGAACATCATTTATTCAGCATAGCAAACTTCATATAATTCAAAATCACCAAATATGATGAGTACGTTTCAAACAAAGACGGGGGGGGGGGGGGGGGGGATCAACACTGACATTACACTCATGAAAACATCTAATTATATAATAATATTTAGGATTGAAATTACCAGAGATTTTGGAATTATACACGAGCAATATATTTCTCACTCTTAACGATAAGTCGCGTTGCTAGGTACATTTGTAATGCGAATCCCAGCTACGTTAGTGGTTGTTAGGACTTTGACTACATAATTATTAGAGAACTTCAATAGTTCCGATATGGCGATGATATCAAAGTTCACTTTCAAAGTATGAAATTTGGTATTTCAAGTATTATGTTCGCGGTATATGCAGTTGAACAAAGTTTAAAAAGTTTTGATGGATACACATGTGTCTATAATTGAAACACATTCATGTTCTATGCAAGCTTAAACACGATATAACATTGCAGCTGCAATATATGATTGTAAACCTATCCAATATATTTCAAATGAAATGTAATTTTTATCAACTTACTATAAAATTCAGCAAATCGTAGTCAATACTGCAGTTTCATCATTTTTTACAATTTTGTTGAACACCAATTTTCGTTGTTTTTGAGACAAAATCAAGCACAATATTGCTCATTAAAGAAGAATGTGCAATTTCTCTCCATAAAATCACGTATTAACGAAAATAGTAATTTGGATGAATGCACGAAAATTGATGCCCACGGATATTATAACAGTAGTGATTGGACGCAGGGAGTCCTGTAATAGCAATCACGGCATGCTTGGTCTCTGTTTTATGAAAGAGAAGACTGGAGATTTAGATTCGTTCGTTTCCTGGGTGTTTATATCCGGGGAACTCGTCAGATCGTCCATTTCCTCCACTGAAACGGCAGTCTCCTGTTTTTTGTAGCAACAGACCTTCTTGTCTACAATCTTGGTCCGGAAGTGCGGATTTATCCAGCAATAAAGGAATGGGTTGATGCACGTGCTACTCACCGCCACCCACAGACAGATGAAGAACGCGAGGCTGTCGTATTTAAATGTCTTGGTGTTAGGATGGAGGTCAGTCAGCACGTGATACAGGTTAAGAGGCATCCAGCAGATGGCAAAAACCACTACCACCGCAATTAGTAGCTTGATGCTCTTACGTTTGGCGCGAATTTGTCTCACTCGCTGGTCCTCTGTGACATATCCTAGCTGGTTTCTCATCCATAACCTGCGAATAATCCTTGTGTACGCCACACCGATAATACACAGTGGAATGATATACTGTACCAGAATAGTCACAATAGTTAAATATTGTTCCCAGAGCACGCTCGGTTCCGGAAATGCAGATCGACACCGCTTGACTTTCACAATGAATATATCCATATCCCGTACCGAATTGAATAGGCCGTAAGGTAGAGCGAGAGTGATGGACAGAACCCAAATGACAATGATAACAACTGTCCCCGTTTGTTTGGTCATTCTTGGTTTCAGTGGGTGAAGTAGGACCCTCTGTCTGTCAAAAGCAATGGCAGTGAGGGTGAAGGTGGACACATAGGAGGAGACCATCAAAGAGTAAGTCAGAGCCTTGCAAAGAACGATCCCCAGCGTCCACTCGTGATAAACGTTGCGCACGATATTCAGAGGCACGTTAATAGACACCAACAATATGTCGGACATCGCCATGTTGGCTAGGAAAATGTTGGTGACGGTGTGAAGGTTCTTGTTCCGGATTATGATGCTGCAGATCAGAGAATTAAAACACAGGGAGAGAAGAACAAGGATTCCAAAACTTAGCACCAACCCCAGAGTCCTGGACGGGTGCACGTCACCGTCAAAATGCCTGGAAGCAAGGGAGCTGTTATTGTTCTCAAACAAAGTTTTTAAAGTTTTGTTGTCGAAAGTATCCAAATAATCGTAGATAAGGAAATCCATTCTAAATATCAAATAATTCTACAATGTCAAGTTCCTTTAACACGCTTTTAATTGTATAAAAAAAAACTTTTAAGATATTTATCACATAAAATCAAATTTAGAACCAAGCCCCTAAGTACTTATCAACGTATTAGGCAGAATGTGCGCGTAGTACAGAGCCGCAGAGTGTCAATTGTGGAGTCTGGCAGTGAACAGTTGGTTTTATAGCGGCTCCGGGATCGATACCAATACACGCTGTTCTTCCGTAGACGCAGACTGATAAATCAGTGTACAGGTTTATTTTAGCTGAGATTATTGTAGAAGGTCTCTGGCAGATCTTTGGACTCTGTAATGAGATTGTCGAGTTTTATCCTGATTCTGAACAGAATATCACTGAGGGATGGCCGTTCAAATCGTAATGACCAGAAAAGCTCCTTAACCAGTATGATCGGCCCACGGAAGTCACAAGTTCGGGTTGTCTGTTCACCTATTTACTAGACACTTCACAAAACTTTCTCGATTTTTTTCCATATATTTTTTCACATTTTTGGATTGTTTAAAAATACATTACCTTTTAGCATTTTACTTTTTGTTTAATTTTCTTCAAGGTTTGGTGGGTTTTCATCTATACGCCATTCAGCAGCGTCTGTAACGCTTAGTGTTGAGGTTTCCTTGAGCTTACCTTGTCTTGTTGGAACATGGCGATTTATGTGTTTAGTTCTCCTGTTTTACTTCCGTCCAAACTTGTGTTACCCACAAGGGCCACAACACGTCACGTAACAGTCACATATTGTCAAACAAAATTGCACTGACGTACAACACATCATATAACAGTCACATGACCGCATTGATGTACAATACGTCATATAACAATCACATGACCGTATTGATGTACAATACGTCACATAACAATCACATGACCGCATTGATGTACAATACGTCACATAACAATCACGTGACCGTATTGATGTACAATACGTCACATAACAATCACATGACCGCATTGATGTACAATACGTCACATAACAATCACATGATCGTATTGATGTACAATACGTCACATAACAATCACATGACCGTATTGATGTACAATACGTCACATAACAATCACATGATCGTATTGATGTACAATACGTCATATAACAATCAAACATATAAAAAAGACAATAACAAATCACCTGTATGAAAGGTGAAGATAACGAACAATCTCATACCTCCTTTATGGATTGATTGTATCTTGCAGTGAGGGTTGTTTAGCGTGCAACACATACTGTGACACGGGTCATCCGTTTTTAAGTTCATCTCCGAAGACCCGTGACATTTCACACCTGATGCCGAGCGTTTGGCGATGGAACTGTCACTACCTGTTTTAACGACTTAGGTCTGTCGCGGCCGGGATTCAAACCCCGGCCTTCCGCATGCGGGGCGAACGCTCTAACCTCTCGGTCACCGCGGCGGTGTTCGCCGCGGTGTTCCTATATGGAATACAAAAATAAGAGTAGGGTAAACACGGACCCCTGGGTATACCAGAGGTGGAATCAAATGCGTAGGAGGAGTAAGCATATGCCAATCGTAAAGCGTTTTAGAATTAAATACCGATATTCTATGTTTAATTGCCACATTTTACGATTGCACTTGCCTCAAGTATACAAAGAGGCTGGTTCTACGAGCTACACGTAAAACTCATTTGACAATATGAAGTTCTGATATGAAATGCCTTTTATTTTATGGTACAACAAATAATTCTTCATATTTATATAATTTACGTTGAATAAATAGAGGGTATTCAATGTTTTGCTGTTGGATATAGAATTCAATTCACGAGTGAAACAGGATTTTAAAAAATATTTTCACGAGTGCGAAGTTGTCTCTATTGATATTCGAAACAATATTGCACAGAAAATATAGTACCTTAAGAAATATGCAAAATATATAAAACTCGATATATTTGAACAATAAGACAATTTTAATTCAATTTTATTTTGATAATTGGGTATTCAAACAAAAAACATGAAAAATTGATTATATATAACGTAAGATGAGCGTGATCTTATGTATTGCGAATGAATATTGCGGCAATTTTGCAATATTTTCACCGTGATAAAATAACCACCGGGACGGTTGTTATTTTATCACGGTGAAAGTAACACTTCAAGATTATTTTCACAGTGCAAAAATAACAATTGTGAAAATACATTTTTTCAATGAAGAAACAGTATTTCACTGTTGAAAATGTAAGAATAAAAGTATAATCAACATGATTTTCACATGCATAGTTATCTTCAGAGTTGCTGTTGCTAGGGTGCGAATCCAGGAATATGTTTCGCCACCGACCGGGAAGTTATTAGAAGACCTTGCATGTGATATGTGGCCCAATGTGAGGCACCTTTAGGCAGCAAACAGAGCGAAAAAGAAACCACACTCAGTAAATAAGCGATATCAATACGCTCAGCGTGAAATTCAACGTTTCCAAGCAGTACTAGGAAGAAAATCCTGCCGCAGGAAAATAATTCAAAAGTAAGCCTAAGACTAAGGATTTTGTAATATGCGTGGGTGTGTTGATTTTTGTTCTTAACCAATCTTAGTTAGAGTACCACTCCTTCCTTCTAAGCGGAAGAAAGTCTTAAACCACCATAGCTGTATTAACATCTTCCGACAATACAATTTCGGATTGGCATCCAAGATAAATGTTACTTTGAATAGTAGATCACTTACTGTTGATTTCCTATTTTACGCGAGTACTTATATTGCGAAATAACTCCCATACGTCAAATTGCGTGAACACGAATTCGTGAATCGTCAGTTAATCAAGAGTTCTTGCATGTATTTTAGAAATAGTTAATTAGAAGGGAGAAATTTTATTTCGCGAGTGATGTTTCTCGCGAAATTACACGATAATAGATTCCTCGCGTATATATAGAAATCTACAGTACTCATCCACAAAAAAATATCATGATGGGCAAACATGTTTTGGTACCAATCAATCATCTGTCCATGATTAATTAGTAATGAATTTTTTGCTAGGACCATAAAACATTGTACATATACTGTATATAGCAGAGCCTTTACTATGATCACTTTATCAAACCAATGGTTCTTTAATTTGTTAGGAAAGTTTGGAGACGGCGATTCATGAACAGATATGACCTTTATAATAGTTGTGTTTTTTTTTATAGTTATTTTAGGATTTTTCAGCGGGGGGGGGGGGGGGTATTTGTATTCGGGTGTTTTTAAAAATAATTTTTCTCATCAATTTTCATTTGTGCATCAGATATACTTTGAAGAGCTTGTGTTTGAATCGTATCAACGTAGCACATTTTATATGAATCGTATCAACGTAGCACATTTTATATGAATTCGTACATTTTATATCAATTAGTACATTTAAAAAGAAATATAAACTGTCCATACATGTCTATTTATATCCAATAATGATTAAACACAAACGAGTATTCACACAAGAACATCAACGCTACCGAAGGCGACATATTGGGGTTGACATGTTGAACGACAGGTTCGTCGATTTGGCGATGAAAAGGTTATTTCGTGTTAAAATTGTCGTATCTCTGCAATAAGTGATTAGGAAATTAGTAAGGATACTGTGAATATTTCTAAGATCGGTCCTTTTCTATTTCATTAGTAAGGGATACTGTGAATATTTCTAAGATCAGTCCTTTCTAATTTCATTAGTGAGGGGTACTGTGAATATTTCTAAGATCAGTCCTTTTCTATTTCATTAGTGAGGGGTACTGTGAATATTTCTAAGATCAGTCCTTCCTAATTTCATTAGTGAGGGATACTGTGAATATTTCTAAGATCAGTCCTTTCTAATTTCATTAGTGAGGGATACTGTGAATATTTCTAAGATCAGTCCTTTCTAATTTCATTAAACTTGAACTAGAAATACGTCCAGGAGAAAGCTTTGAAAAAGATGGTTTTGTGTGAAATATATAGAGGAAATCATCTTTGGGAAAAGCTCTATTATTCAACACTACAGATTTGTAGACTTATGTTGTGAAATAAGAATATTCTGTTTACTATCTAAATCAATACCATTAATCAAATATTACGTCAGACTGAGTTAAGGGACGGTGTACGTCCATTAGACTATTTGTGTAAACACAGACCCCTATCTTGATATATTTCACAATATTTAGTTAATTATTAATTATTTTTCAGTTTAGTTTAGTAAACAGAGTGGTTTTTCCGCCTACGTTTCTTGACTTTAGAATATCCGGAAAGATATATATAGATACGGTATGTTTATGCAAATACGTTAATATTTCAGTTCTTCCCCGGAAAAAAGATAATATATGGGATGAATACCCCACGTTATTTCCATTCTATCTTTCAATCAAATGATATTGGGACGAAATAAACATCTAAAAAACACCTGTAATTCTTGATCTCAATAATTATTGCAACACGATTTCCTAGATACACTAAAATGTCTCGTTGCTCATTCGTCATGTGAACGCGATGTCACGTGTACTGAAATTTGTTTTAACCATCGGAACAGGGACAGGAGGTAAGGATGAAAGCTAAGTCCTTTGGTTAATGGAGAATTCATTCAGACATTGGTATACCTAAATATACATTACATAAGATGGCGATTTTACGGGGAGCGTCTCAAAAGATGATAAGAACTCGTCACTATTCATTATATCAAAAGGAAAAATAACATGTCTGCGACTGTTAAATATATGCTGGATCCGTTGCAATTTTGTTTATACTACACTGTAGTAAAGAATCATATCGTAATGTTTATGATCAAATTTTCTTTGATATACCTATTCATATTTTTGTATGATAAAAAGCCTACTCAATATGCAAAGTAAGTTATGAAATACTTGTATATGTCGAGAATTAAATAATTAAACGCTTTTCTTGGTTTGTTCACGGGATATAATGGAAAATAAAAACAGAATCAACAGACTCCGCTGCAAATCTATCATCACCAACGCAAAACCAACTTTGAAACGCAGTACCTGCGAAATTGCCAATCATGTCAAACTCTCAGAACGCAAACACAACAGAAGCTGCAAAACTTTTCACTCTGATTAAGACCGGCTCGTCGATCCGCTCCTCTTTTCTTTTTTATTTTTTTTTTATTTTTGCTACACGAGGAAAAAAAGAGAAACGGTTCCAGGAGGTGATTTTAATGAGATTGCAAAACTTTTCTAGCGGTATTTTGAAGTTGATCAGGATAACAAAACTTTTCTAGCGGTATTTTGAAGTTGATCAGGATAACAAAACTTTTCTAGCGGTATTTTGAAGTTGATCAGGATAACAAAACTTTTCTAGCGGTATTTTGAAGTTGATCAGGATAACAATTTTCTAGCGGTATTTTGAAGTTGATCAGGATAACAATTTTCTAGCGGTATTTTGAAGTTGATCAGGATAACAAAACTTTTCTAGCGGTATTTTGAAGTTGATCAGGATAACAAAACTTTTCTAGCGGTATTTTGAAGTTGATCAGGATAACAAAACTTTTCTAGCGGTATTTTGAAGTTGATCAGGATAACAAAACTTTTCTAGCGGTATTTTGAAGTTGATCAGGAGAACAATTTGAACATGTGTCACCTTATTGTTCTTCCACCTCTTTCTTTCATTCCAGTACAATCTAAATTCTGAAATAAAAATATCATGGATCTGATTTTAACTAGTCAAATGAGCGAAAAAACCTTGACGAAAAAAAAACACCACAAAGATATTATATCTTAAGGTAAAAATTATATAAGTCTAAACTTTCGGCAAAAAGTGTTTGGGTGTGTGTGTGTGGCAAACTCGTTTTTGCCTCGGGAGTCCGAGGACAATATCATTTAAACGATGAAATACTCTATTCAAATATTAAAGAGCTCATTATCTTCTACCCTATGCCAAATAATGATAAATGTTAATTACACGTGTTAATACTGTATATGACATTGGCCTTGCGTGCATGCTATGGCTGCTGAATTACTGCCGATGTTCGCAAGGATGCTTGTCTGCTGGTTTCCTGTAGGCCTAACCAAGCTGCTGTTACTGGTATCTTGGTTAGGGATACTTGTTTTGATTGCCAATTTCGCGGGGAAATATATTTCAAAATATGTACAACTATAACGATTACGTAGATAGACTCGCGCGCCATCTAGTGTGAATTCAGATGACGCCTTTTTTTTTGCACGCCATCTAGCGTTAATACAGTTAATGACTGTTGGTTTTGCATCGATGATCATTTGTTTTGCAACGGAGTGTGTTGATTTTATTTTAAACTGGGTTGTTTTGTATTTCAGTATGTTTTTGAAAATCAATTGTTCATTTTGCATTAACGTCTTTGTTACCCTTTTCGCCGCCCCAAACCATCGTATGATATAAGTTAGCGTTGTTCGTTGTGCTAAATTCAAATGAAAGATAACAAATAAACCAGATACATGTAACATATTTTCCAACAATTTCAACAAATTCTCGCGAAATAGCGCGCAGAGTACATGGAATGCATGCACATTTATATGCACACGTGGACAGACGACGCGAAAAACCGGATCAAACCAGATTGAAACAATGACAAAAAATGGATTCCAACAGAAAACCACAATGAATGTAAATATAATCTAATTAAAATTACATGTAGATGTTAGATCCGCTCGCATACATAATATCTAACATCCCATAGAAGGTCACGTCAGAGGTCAAATTTATGTCGTGTATGCGAGTATGTGAGCGGATCTAACATCTAATTTCAATTAGATTGAATGTAAATATATCATAACAACCACATTTTGGGTGCTTGCGTAAGCATAATTCATAGAAATCGAGTTTGTGACGTGTATACAAAAAATGACGACCACACTTCATTATTATTTTGTTTCTATTTTCTGGTTTATCGATTATCACTAGAAAGAGCAAGGTAGGAAAGGTGCCTACTGCGGCCTACATGTTGTACTTCAATTTGAAAATAGACTAAAACCCTCAAACCTAGAAGAACTTGTTTTAAGATGATAGCACTTAGTAGAAATATATATAAACAAGACCATGAGTGTGACTGAAGCCACGGGATTGTCATAGCATATAGGGCTTTGGAGAAAATTGGCATCTTTTTTACTTTGTTTTTCTTTGCATACATCTTCCTTCGGAAAACATATATGCAGGACTCCAAAGTGCGATGGTCACGCCAAAGTGCGATGGTCTGCGTCAAACCCCGATGGTGTGACACGCCAAAGTGCGATGGTGTGGGACCAATGTGTCATGGTGCGATGGTGTGACACGACAAATTAAGTCCGACGGCACACACTAATGACGCGGTCATGGCAGTTGTTTATTAGTCAGAAGCAAATACAGCTTATAGACATAGTATACAATGTGTAATGGGTGTGTATTTTGTATGAACTATAACGTGCATAGCCGTCGCCGATGTCACTACTGTTGCGTCACGCACGGGACCGGTGACGTTGCTAGGTAAACGTAAACAAAAACATAACGGAAAATTGAGAGAGGTTTAAAGTCAGTTGTTACATCGTAGGGGTAGGACCATCGTCGCAAACCACGGTTTTGAGTCCACTCACGCTCCCTCATGATGATGGAGATAATCGAATAGAAGCACCCGTGGGTAACCGACGATGGGGTAGGACGTGTTATTGGTAACTATATATTTTATTATTATATGATTGAATAATTCCTAGCTCTCTAATTGGCTGAGATCCAACAATGTAGAAATCATACTACGTTATGTTTACCTGCACGTGACCTTCCAGGTGAACATAAGGAATTATTTTTTCCACATAGGACCAAAAATAGACCTTCCAGGTGAACATAAGGAATTATTTTTCCACATAGGACCAAAAATAGGTCGTTGAAACTTACAATTAAAGTAAAGAACAATCTTGAAGGGTTTTTAACTTAGAGAATAAATCGTTTATATTTATATCCAAATCACGGAGACTGCTTGGTTTATCTTTAATTATCCTAAATTGACATTCGGGACAAAAGGAAATATATTTTCATAATTTACGGGGACTGATGTTCTCATGAGAAGGATTTGAAATCTTTGTGTTACATCCATTCCCGTTACACAATGCAATAAATTTAAAATCATATAAAGGTCAAGAAAGAATAGAAAATGCTTCAAAGTACGATGTAGTGACACACCGAAGTCCGTTGATTTGTAATCGACATAGTGTTTGGTACAGACTGTACCAACAGTGTGTTGTTTCACCAAAAAAAGAAAAAGAAAAAAAGAAACTGACGTTGCATTTCAACGGTATTATTTTGCAAGACGATAAGAATGACGCCACAATGATGTGACGTCACAAACGTTACTGAACCCCGCACCATCGGACTTTGGCGTGACCATCGCACTTTGGCGTCCGTAACGTTAACAAACCATCGCACTTTAGCGCAGACCACCGCACTTTGGCGTGACCATCGCACTTTGGAGCGACCATCGTACTTTAGATATATATATATGGGTCGAGGCCTCTGCTGGTGGACTGTTAGTCCCCGAGGGTCTCTACAGCCCAGTAGCTAAGAACTTCGTTACTAGCTTGAAAATACGGATGTATATTTAATTGCTGTTATAAAATTTAGAAATTCATTTCAAAATTAAGGATTATCTCCCTCATGCATAGCTCTTATCCTTGGACGAATTTGGCTCCACTTGTTTGGCACGCTGTTTTTGGCTATATTTAGATCTAAAACTTCATAGTTATTTCGGATTTCAAAGATTTCGGTTGAGTATCACTGAAGAGACATTATTTGTCGAAATGCGCATCTGGTGCATCAAAATTGGTACCGTATAAGTTTTACATATATATATATATATATATATATATATATATATATATATATATATACATACACGTTTGTATATGAACCATTTTCAGTGCAGTTGATATTGGTGTACGAAATATTGTAAGTCCAAGAAGTATAGGCAAGTGCAAGTTCTATATTTTCTGAAGCAACATTATCTTATGTCAATTTGGGATAAAAATAAGGAAAATCGAAATACCCATTAACTTTATGACCTTTCTGTGTACTTGAAATAACTGGTACTCATTTGGAGACAGAAATGATCTACTTCACTAAATAATTATCTACAATTTCGTCCATGCTGATTTCTCAAACTAGGGGCCATTTTAGGCCCTTATGTCCTACCTTCTCCTTTATAGAAAATTTCATTTATTTGATATGGTCTAATGCCTAGAAAAGTGTATTAAATACCGAAAGTGGGAAACTGTTGCAAATTAGATTATCTGATTAAGATTATCTTTATGTTTTGGCCATATGCTCTATTAAGGCTAGATAGAAAACAGACATTGATCCTACAATCCAGATTAGCAGAGACGGTAAATCTCACGCGCGGATGATAGATGTCAATCGTCTTTTATCAGTTGTTAAGTCCCTGGGACCCTGAATGTGTGATAGTTCATTTTATCCAATATTGGAAGAGACCCCAGAAATTCAGAATTACGTTTGCAAATTGAATTTCGCAAAATTGGGAGCCAATGTGAAGTAAAATCAATTATTTCCTACGATCTAAATATGACATAAGTAAGATATAGACTCCTTCCGTCGTACCGGATTGTAGTCTAAGTGTGTATTTGTGCTGATTGTTTCAGCCCGGCTTCACTCTCTGCTAAGCACCTATATGTTATCTTTTGTCATTTATACATTATATGATTCGTCCTGGCGTCAATGTAACATACGCATTTCGAAGCATCATTGATGCTAAACATAAAATGGAGATTTATATCTTGTCTGATTTCTAAAGAGGTAATTTTATTTCAAATACAAAGACTATTTCATTACAAACTGTTTTCCCCAACAATTCCCCACAATCTTGTGAGTTGAATTCTATTAGAATAAAGTACATATATACATGTAGTCATAACCGGGGTGTTTGATTTAATTCTTTACAGTCTTTTAGTATCATTGAAGGGAAAGTAACTTTGTAAAAACATCGAAAATCCATAAAATGACGGCAAAATACAATTAGTGTGTCTATGAGCTAGTCTCCAGACACGTGATGTATGCATCCAGTCATCAGACTTCCTCGTCCGGTATAGCCGGCTCCGGTGTCGACCTCACTCCAATCGAATCCTGGGTGGAGACGACGCAGAGGATCGCAAAACCCAATTAGCAAGAGAAGTGAGTACAATAAAGAAAGGCAACGTGACAACGAAAGTCAATAGAAAAGGGGTGTTTTACATGTAGCACACGGCTTCACGGTGCTAATAATGAAACACCTATTCTATCTAATTTACAGCTAATGGGTCGGAACGGGTCGTAATGAGCATTTAAGTGCAGATAACAGATACTTAATGCAGCCGTGGCCCTATTGTGAGTAATTAAGATATCACAGTGAATTTATCGCCCCAAACTTAATTTCACTAATGTCAGAAGAATTGAAATATCGTTCAATTGGGTTGCGAAATTTCATTGAAAAATAGGTCAACATTGACCACAGATAGTTATTGACCCGAAATCGCCCTTTTAACGCCTGCTTGTTTTTCTGTGTAAATATCTGTCTCGTTTTTTATTGATGACTACAAGGAAAGGTGAATATATTTAAACAATTGACATTTTAGGATTAAATCTGTTCCCAATGGTTGACAATTCGGTATTAAGGGGGAACGAGACATCTGATATGGATGGAAAGAGGTGGATGTGTACAGTAATATTTTGAAATTGAAAACTTTGAAATCTACGTTATTTGGTTTTTTAAAAATGTAGTTTTAGTAGAAAGTAATCTGGAAAATAACCCTTGTTAGACTCAAACCCACAGTTTATAGACCAGTGGTCGATAAATCAACGTTCTGAGTTACCCAGCTAGGCAATTGGATAAAATTATTGCAGATATAATTTATATTTTCATTCGTGTATCGAAAGGAAGTCAGCCATTTTAATGATGTGTTATAATCCACCTTAAACTTATCCCGAATGATTATAAATCTAACCAGATCACGGTTTGTTTTCATATGCATTATTCCTGAAAGAAAGAACGGTATAATAACCGTTATGTATGTTTGTCCAACGATAAAACGTTTTTGCATATTAATAGCTATACAATATACAATGAGATTGACTTGAAACATCGCACAGTGAATATACGTGGATGATGGTGAAATGCAGAAATGGGGATTACCTGTTTCAAAACCGGTGGAAGATGCTGATTCAGTAGACATCTCTAGGTCATCCTGTAATGCAGAACTTGGAGACATAATGGGTAATCATTGATGATGGATGATGGTGATGGAGAAGTATGAATAATAGTGATCCGGAATAATAACGGGAAGACAGTGGCGATCCGGAATAATAAATGTTGGGTGATGGTGGCTCAATATTACAAACGATGGATGATTGTGATCCAGCAGTATATATGATGGATGTTGGTGATCCAGAATCCTAATGTCTGGATGCACATGAGGGTGATGAAAAGTGAAGATAACGAACAGTGATTAACCCTATAAGTGCAACCGTGGTTTCTCAATTTAGACTGAGCTACTTGCTCAAGATATTGATTAGCGATGTGGGTCCTCTCGGCTTTATTCCGAGATGTTGAACAGTAATTGACAGTAAAATGGTTTGACACAATGATCAGTTCAAATGATTAGCTATTTTACAAAGAAAAATGAAATCACGCACAATTATAGCAAAATTTTATCAACTCAAAATTACTCACTTCAAGTACGCAATGTCGATCAATGTTTGTCTTTGTTCAATTTGACTCAGTCTGTATTAATGAGAATAATGTAGCGGAAGTAAGGATAAAGGTGAGCAATGTCTCATTCCTTTGCAAAGTATTTAATAAAGTTATATTATTACTGACTTTGTATAGGAAAGAATTATTCAGCCACGTCTACACCTTACCGTTGTTAAGCTTTCTCTTTTAACCTATGTTCTTCTTGGTCCAGATAAGTGTAGACTGACTTTGTTTCGCAGTATTTATACCCTACAGCTTCAAGCTGATTGGATAGTGACTGAGCATTATGATTGGTTAAAATCTAGCTATTTGATTGGTCAATGTATCGGTAAATTTCAATCCACTTCATGATTCACAACTTTAGTTCGAATAAAGGAATATATAGGAATACATTTATCACACAGAGATAATACCAAATTCGTTTCATAAGCAATACGAAATAGTTAGTTGGGCAAACACGGATCCCTGGACACACCAGAGGTGGGATCAGGTGCCTAAGAGGAGTAAGCATCCCCTGCCGACCGGTCACACTCACTGTGAGTCCTACATCTTGATCAGGTAAATGGAGTTATCCGTAGTCAAAATCAGTGTGCCAAGAACGGTCTAACAATCGGTATGAAACATGTCAGACAGCATTTGACCCAGTGATAGGTTGTATTGGAAAACTAGATCATAGAATTTGCGAAATGCTGACTTTAAACAAGACTGTTAAAACTCCTGTACCATCAACTTATTTGTCAGTAGTTTGCCTCGATTTAAAAACTGACCATACGCAGAACAAGCTCTTGTGTATCAAAATCAGTTGAGAGATATATTCACCATATGCAGGTGATAATGGAATATTGCTACATAAATATGGGAAGTTGACGATGGAAAAGCTAAAATCAACCGTTTGTCATACAGTTGTGTCGTCAGTTTGCCGTTAATGCCTACCATCAATAAAATATCTAAGTATGAAGCACAAGTGGACGAATCTGTGGTGTTTTTTATTTTGAGTTCACAGGGATATATCGATTCGACATATGAATGAAAGTTATTATTTTTAATAGATAAAATGTCGATATATCTAAATGTCGAATTGAAGGCCACTGCAAGATATTTTTTCTTCTCTCGTAGAAGTTTTTTTGATAAATTGATGTAATGCTATAAATGATTTAGTATGAGGAGAAAATGTCGATCTAATCACATAAAAGATAGATGACATTGATTATAATCGGCTGATGATGATGATCCAGTATCAAATTCGGCAGTGATGATAATCCAATATCATAATCGATGGATGATGATGATGATGATGATGATGATGATGATGATTCAATATCAAACTTTGTGGACGATGATGATCCAAGATTATAATCGGCGGGTGACGGTGATCCAATATCGGTATTCTAATTGCTATTCGAATTAGACTTGTGTAATCGAGTCATTGATTATGTTATAAGAGAGGAGGACTGAGTCTCGGATAGTTTGAGGTTGAAAAAATTTTGTTTGTAGCAAGTATCTCTTATACTAAGTTTTGTTTGATATGTGGTAATCTCCAGAGATGCATGTAGAAAAGTCATTTGGCGTTAGAAATGGACCGAAGGGTTCCAATATGTGCAGGCATTGAGGTACAATATTATATACAGTAAATATATATTATTACTACAGTAACTTGATCCGAAGAGTCGGATCACGTCGAGTTGGCAGGCGCGGATCATCAGATCACACGAGACGCGAAGCGTCGAGTTTGATCTGATGATCCGCGCCTGTCAACGAGACGTGATCCAACTCTTCGGATCAAGTTACTGTAGTAATGATAAATTTATTATATACCCCCTTCTGCATTTTAAATCCACATTTATAAGATGATAAATGTAATCCAAATTATCAAAAAAGACATACCATGAAATTATGTTTTGTGTATGTAGTTTTGTTTTGTGACGCGGTCAATATTTTCCACAAAATACGTTGCGTTGATGCATTGTGACGTCATTGTGACGGCATCAGTTTCAGAGGATACTGATACGGAATCAGAAAACCACAGTGTGGTGATCCAGAAAACCGGATCACACGCTGTGAAATCCACAGTATCAACGAACGATACATTGATGGGTATTTAAAATAATTAAATAACAAGGTGTGAGCACGTCAAGATACAAGGAAACAACAAGACGCAAGCGTCAAAGATTTCATGCTGTCAAAAATGAAAGAGATCATTCTCTTATCATATACATGCAAATGAAAAGGTGAAGATAAAGAACAGTGATCAATCTTATAACTCCTATAATGAATACAAAACTAAGAGTTCGGCTGGGCAAACACGGGCACCCGAATACTCCAGAGATGGGATCAGGTGCCTATAGGAGTAAGAACCCCTTTTCGACCGGTCACACCCGCTGTGAGCCATATATCTTGATCAGGTAAACGAAGTAATACGTAGTCAAAATCAGTGTATATAAACAACGACCCAACAATACTTAGGTATGAAACAAGTCAGACAGCATTTGACCCAATGACAGATTATTGGCAAATTAGATCGTTATGCCAACCATAGAATTTGCGAAATGCTGACTTTAAACGAGACTGTTGAAACCCCTGTATCATCATCCTGCTTGTCAGTAACCTGCCTCGATTTAAAATTATCATGCGCAGAACAAGCTCTTTTGTAGCGAATCAGTTGAAAGACATACACCATATGCAGGTGATAAAGGAATATTGCTAGATATGGGAAGCTGACGATGGGAAATCTGAAATCATTCCATTTGTCATAACGGTGAGTTGTTAGTCTGTCGTTATAACATCTATGTTCAATAGAATATATAAGTACGAAGCAGATGTGGAAGACTCTGTGATGTCTTTTATTTTGAATTCAACGGGATATATCGAATCGACATATCAATGAAAATTCCTTTTTAATATAAGACCACACTGACGATCTGTGCATCTTGTATATCCATTCAGGACGAAAATTCAAATTGTGAAGTAATACTTTGATTAAGATATCTTAATCAAGAAAATGAGTGAGTGAAACAATTTTACGTAAAATGATAAAGATTTTAAAAGGTATGTGACAGGGTGATATTTTTCTAAAGTAAATATATTATTTCATTATTTAGATTATGAAGATTAGTACATGACAAAAGTTGTCTTTACTTTTAATTTATTTTATGTACAACTTAATAGAATATGCAAATATCTCTAAAGTTATTTATAGATTATGAGATCATAATGGTCAGTAATAGCACCATGTAAATATTTATAGAATATAGAACTCTCCAATTTCATTGGTTGTCTAAGTTCCCTCTCTTTACTATTGTTCACATTTTGAATTGTCTTCTAAGAGTATAGAAGTGTTTTCTAGAAGATTTTCTTAGTACAATTCGACTGTAAGTAAATATGACTTTCTTTTGAGTTTTTATGATCATATATAATTCAAAGTACATGTGCTTACTTTGAATTAATACATTTGCTGAATAGTTAGATTTTATGCATTTTCTATGATGGTAATTGAGTAAGAGTGATCATATGCATTCTACATTATCTTTAAGTTATCAATTACAACTAAAGAGTAAAATGTATATCAGTATGGATGTATATTAAAACTATAAATCATGATTGAATCAAATGTAGTAGTTTAAATATGTTATGTGTGAATGTCAGAGTGTTCGAGTAGTATTCAGCTATTTTTACTTTTTATGATTTCCTTGTGTGAATAAGTAATGTAACATTAGTTTCATACAAGTATTTGATATTTCATTATTTCTATATAGATTTATTACCAGCATATAGAATATTCTGGACCTGACCAGAAATTTGGCTCTGTGTCACACATAGGTATGACATTGCATTTTTTGTATATTCTTTGCTTTATGATAAGTTCTGAATATTCTTATCAAGTTGATTATAGTCTGTGATTAATTAAGTGCAATAGTCGAGTAAGATAAATCTATTTATTATTTATACCATATAGTAATCAATAGTCAAATATATCCTTATAAGCACTATTAAGGGGAATAACTCTTGGTTATAAACTGTGCTGAGCAAATGAGTTTTCTTTGTTGATATTTTTATACTATATGTTTTAATTCATGATATTATATGTGATATTCTTGTTATATATTTCAGAGTTAATTAAAAAAGAATACAAACTCTGATAGAACCCTACCATTGGTGTTGAGTTGTTTATATACCTATACAACCCACACTATTACAGGTATATATACGTACACGTATACTAGTATATGTTTGGAGTTTTCCCTTGTCTGGACTCAACACCCCTTATCACATCAAGATCACATGAATATATTACTAGTTGTATGTGAATCCACAAAACACTACACGTCCTTTTTGTATTTCATGAATGAATGAATAGACAAAAAGTAATAAATGAAATAAATTGAACCCGAAAAAACAAACACAGTACAAATTGACAATTCTGACGTTTATTACATTATTACGTTAATACGCTTGATTTAATTCTATAGATTATACAATCCAAAGGCTGATATTAACACTAACTTCAATCTCAAATTAAGTACATTATAAATTAATTTTGGAAATAGTTAATACATTCAAATCAATCCCGCAGAAACCAAAACATTAAGTCCGCAGAAACGCAAGGGCAGTCTGAAAACCCGGTCGTATCAGAACAGACCGCGCTCATACACAGTCTGAAATAAACAATGCAATAGTCAGATCAGCCTGAAAATGGTGCGAATCGGAATGTATCGAAGCGGATAGAGCATTGTCAAATGTATACGGTGCAAAAAGAGCGAGAGGACACCCACCTGCAGAACTCCGACAAGAAATTGACACGGGAAAAAACACAGTACCATCATTTCTGACAAAAAATCCTTCCACCGGTGGAAATCCTAAGATATTTTAGAAACTTGTTAAATATCGATGCCAAAAGTTATCTTACAACTACCTCTAAAATGTTGTGTTGTTTGAAGTCGAAAGTAATCATGAATTGAATGTGGAACCATGTGTATTCCCAGAACTGGATAAGAATGTCACAACGGAAGGAAATGGTTATTTCCCTGAAATCGAACGACAGGTCCGCAGGAAAGGATTGTTTCATTAATGAAATGTTTAATGTCGGTGGTTGATTTTCAGGCCATTATTGAAAGTACGGTTGATTGAGGTAATTATAAAGTAGTAAAGCAATCTTTCAAAGAACAAAAAAGGGTGATAAAACCGATTCCCTCCCAGATTTATAGGAGCATTATCAGTACTTTGTTGATTTAGATTCAATGGGCAGCTCAATAAACGTGTCAAAATAGTCACAAAATTGCCACGAAGCGGTGATGGACAAACTAGACGCCTTTCGACTGTGTATCAGTAAGTAAGTTCTCTGGTGTCTGCTTTCCTAGGCTAAAATAGGGGTACAAGTAGTCCAAAGATATGTCAAGGTTAGACGGTCTATACCTGATGTTTTATGAAAGACTATTGGAGGGGTGAGATATCGAGATATTCATCATCGGTTAACAGTATATCGGGTAGAAATATCTGTCTGAATAACCCATACAATCCATCAATGGTTTTCATAATGCATCGCTAGTCTCCCTATCTTCAGTGTTTACTGAATGGTTATTGACGGAATCTACCTGTATTTTCACGTGTTAACATAAATACACCTGTAATTAACCTGATTTGGGATATGATATCAAATTGGACTTGTCCCAAATGCACTCCTCTTTCAAAAAGATGTGAAGATGTCTGATTGTATACATATGTATATCGTCATAACGTGCATTGACTCTGAGTCTAATGACTGATCAACATGACATCTAGTACTTGCAGCGTAAGCATTATAGCAAACGGTACTGAATTAATATGGCATTTAGAACTGAAATGATGTCTTATAATTTATAAAGAATTCGTTTATCGTGGACCGCTGAACCAAAATCGAATATGACACATGACTAAAGGTATTCCATGTATAATGAAAGGATAATGAACAATTTTAAAAGATTTATATCAACATAAAATTTTATTATTAAATAATGATGAAAGTGAAGCAGATGAAATTCGCATGAATGGTGAATGATTAGAAACTGACCTTTTTGCACTTAAGACTTTTTGGAAGAGTTGTCTGCCCTTTGTAAAAATAAGAAAAATCTACTTTTCTAAAAATGTGTATGGTCAATGATTAATTTTATTTCCTATTTTCATAAAAAGAAAGTATATGTAACTTTCTACCAAGAGATAATTATGAAAATATAATTTGTTTGTAAAATATTTTAATAAAACATGCCTTTCCCATATACTTCAATGTTAAATTCTAGGTGAAATAAATCAGGCAGTAAACAAAATTTTGAAAATTCCTATGGTGGATTATTTCTATTTGAAGGACCCTTCAAAATGATACCATGATTACAAATATTCCACCATCCATTTATTAGATATGAAATATGGTCATTATACAATTATATATTATATATGCGAGCGCGTGTGTTTATATATTATATTATTTTTGTCTTCCGATATAAGCATGGATTTGAACGAGGTTATATCAGGTTATGATGACAAGGTAGAGATAACAAACAATGGTCAATTTCATAAATCCTATAAAAAATATAAAGTCGAGATCAGACTCCTGGAAATGCCAGTGGTGGGAGCAGGTGCCGGAGAAATAAGCACCCCCCTGGATCGTATTTGTTCTGCACCTTAATATAAAATCAAATGCGATTTTGTCTGTCCAAAAATGGCTCATTTTACATGAGAAGAATCGTCTGGGCATTTGTATCTGTGACATCACCGTGGAAAACTTTGAAAAAGTCATTTCGTCCAACGAGATACACAACATCGTATTCCGGTCATCGACTGCTTGGTTCATTGTTTAACTGTTAAGTTACATCAATTTGGCAATATAAAAGCCAGCTGCAGGATTTGACGAATACCACTGACAACGTCTGACATATTTTATACTCGCTAGTTTAGTTTGATAAACAGTATGACGTACAACACTGACAAAGTCTGACGTATTTCATACTTGCTAGTTTAGTGTGATAAACAGTATGACGTACAACACTGAAAGGTCTGACGTATTTCATACTTGCTAGTTTAGTGTGATAAACAGTATGACGTACAACACTGAAAGGTCTGACGTATTTCATACTTGCTAGTTTAGTGTGATAAACAGTATGACGTACAACACTGAAAGGTCTGACGTATTTCATACTTGCTAGTTTAGTGTGATAAACAGTATGACGGACAACTGAGATACTACACCAGTGAGCACGAAAAAAAAGCCACATACATTACTGTTCCAACACTGAGTACATCAATAACAAATACTACCTGTACTATAGCTGCAGAACTGTAGCTCTCCGAAAAAAGTCATGCATGTTGACAAACCGGAACTGTAGCTCTCCGAATAAAAATAAGTTGACAGACTGGAGAGCATGATTTTTTCTGGAGAGTTAGAGCTCTTCAGCTACCTACAATAATGAGCAAATATCACATACAATACCACATCAATAGCATGAGCAATACCGTACTGAGTCAATATCACATATAGTACTAAGTCAATACCATGAATATCAAATGATAAGACATTTTGATGCTATCTGATTGGTCCAGACGATCTTTTCCTGGCGCGTACCTCAGAGTGAGTTTACTTCAATATTAATTTCGGGAGGTTTATTCGGGATTTCTCTCTTGACCAACCATAGATTCCTGGCATTTTCAATCAAATTGCGCGTTTTATAGCACCTATCTGTAATTCAATTAAATGCCACATATGCCTTTATTATGGTCAAATTATTATTAACTAAGATATAAAAAAAAAATCGAGGATACATTATATTGCTGTTACAGTTACTAGGTTTTGACTGTTGAATTACATTGGTAGAATGTGTTGTTACTGATTTTTTGATCAGTCTACTCGTGACTATAAGAACCTGGTCAAGTATTGATGGACATCGGCCTATAGTCACCAATAAAACTCATCAAAAGTCAATATATTTTGTAATTGTATAAATTACTCTCAATATAATGTACACAACTGAGTCATTATATTGTATAATACTGAGTCATTATATTGTATAAAACTGAGTCAATATAATGTACAATACTGAGTCAATATAATGTACAATACTGAGTCAATATAATGTACAATACTGAGTCAATATAATGTACAATACTGAACCAATATAACGTACAATACTGAGTCAATATAATGCACAGTACTAAGTCAATATAACATGCAATACTGAGTCAATATAATGCACAGTACTAAGTCAATATAACATGCAATACTGAGTCAATATAATGTACAATACTGAGTCAATATAATGTACAATACTGAGTCAATAAAATGTACAATACTGAGTCAATATAACGTACAATACTGAACCAATATAACGTACAATACTGAGTCAATATAATGCACAGTACTAAGTCAATATAATGTACAATACTGAGTCAATAAAATGTACAATACTGAGTCAATATAACGTACAATACTGAACCAATATAACGTACAATACTGAGTCAATATAATGCACAGTACTAAGTCAATATAATGTACAATACTGAGTAAATAAAATGTACAATACTGAGTTAATATAACGTACAATACTGAACCAATATAATGTACAATACTGAGTCAATATAATGTACAGTACTAAGTCAATATAATGTACAATACTGAATCAATATAATGTAGAATACTGAGTCAATATAATGTATAATACTGAATTAATATAACATGCAATACTGAGTCAATATACTGAGTCAATATAATGTACAGTACTGAATCAATAAAATGTACAATACTGGGTCAATATAATGTACAATACTGAGTCAATATAATGTACAATACTTAGTCAATATAATGTACAAAACTGAGTCAATATAATGTACAATACTGTGTCAATATAATGTACAATACTCAGTCAATACAATGTACAATACTGAAGCAATAAAATATACAATACTGAGTCAATATAATATACAATTCTGAGTCAATATAATGTATACTACTGAGTCAATATTATGTATAATACTGGGTCAATATAATGTATAATACTGGGTCAATATAATGTACAATACTGAGTCAATATAATGTACAATACTTAGTCAATATAATGTACAAAACTGAGTCAATATAATGTACAATACTGTGTCAATATAATGTACAATACTCAGTCAATACAATGTACAATACTGAAGCAATAAAATATACAATACTGAGTCAATATAATATACAATTCTGAGTCAATATAATGTATACTACTGAGTCAATATTATGTATAATACTGGGTCAATATAATGTATAATACTGGGTCAATATAATGTACAATACTGAGTCAATATAATGTATAATACTGAGTCAATATAATGTACAATACTGAGTCAATATAATGTATAATACTGGGTCAATATCGTGTACATGTAATTTGCTGGGTGAATAGTTTTTTATCCTCTTACTTTGTTATCTTTTTTCTCAAGGTTATAAATTCCAAGATTAACGACAGATTATCTAATGATTTGTTTGTATAAGCGTGTATTCACGTTACCATCACATAAAAGTAAGGTCGTGTTGTGGTTAGGACAGTTACTCATCAGATCTCTACTACACTCCTTCTTTCTTTCATCCAGAATTAAACATCGGAGATTTCTGTTAATTCATGTCTATTAATAATTACCTGTTTCATAACGTCTGCATTCATTACTCTATCGTTGCATCTCCATCTGTCTGGGATGTAACACGTGTTCCCTTCATCGCCTTCCACTCACCCTCCCAGACACGGGGAGATAATGTCTTCTTTTTTATCACTGTACTTTTTATTTGATCGGAAGTAATATAATCAATACTGCATGGGATTTGGGATTAGGTATATACAGGGAAACCATTTCATATAATCAGGGAATTATATAAATTTGGTACACATATCTTTTCAATTCCATGCACCTTCTGTTTGATTAATTCCAAACTATCTCTCTCTCTCCCTCTCTCTCTTTCTCTCTCTCTAAATGTTTACCACAATAATTTGCATTATATTTGCTTATACACAGAGTTGGATCAATAATACTGAAGAAAGTATACAAATTGTTTGCCAAATGGATCCGGAGTGATGATTTTTCTACTTTCTCTCTGATCCGGAGTGATGATTTTTCTACTTTCTCTCTGATGTCATATATATATATATATATATATATATATATATATAGAATGTATTTTCTCAAAAATGCTCATCGTGTGTTTATATATAGAATATAAATAGAATTGCAAATAAAAAAATGTCAACTTCTGATTTTCAAATTCTCATTGGACATCTAGATCTAGAGTTTTTTAAACGTTTAGGATTCCGAATTCCGGAACGTTCCTCTCTCTATATCGACGTCCCATAGTACAGTAACTTATACAGGCAAATAATGTTAATTTCTTTAATTTTCTTACACATGAAATTTTGTGCTCTCTAATAAAAACAGCAAACTTTACGAACGAACAAAGCTTTTATTATTTATTTCCAACGATGTAGGAGATTGTGTGTATAATAGGTATCCTAAATATGGACCAAAATATAGGTTTACAATATATCCCCTGAACTACCTAGCAATTCTCAGGTAAATTTTAATCTTCTCTATATCCCGAGATCAGCTAAAATTACAAAATATACACACCTGAGTGAACGCCAGCTTCCGTAATTATGACGTATCGAGTGACTGTGTGTTTGAAAGGCGAGAAGAAACTCGGGGAGAAGTTGATCGCCCAGTTTGCGCTTTTTGCATAAAACTGATAGGAGAAAACCAGCACCATGCACTCGGGAGGGAAATCTGGGAGTGTGCTTGCTGCCAGCGTTACATTAGCACAAAAACGGACTCGACATGAAATCTCGCAGAACCCGTGTTAATGAGAGGTCTACCTACTAGGCGTTGATGGATTAAATTCATTTGAAGATGATGTTCAATAACTATTTTTCGAAATATTCAATTCAATTAATCTGTGCTCAGTGATTTTTCATAATATTTAATATATTTATTTCTGTCATGTATTCGTGGTTGACGGAATTCTACGCCAAGATGGGATTTCTAACATGTGTGATTTTTGTATTGATACTAAGTCCGGTCATTCTAGGAAGTCAGTGCGTTTTAAGTGACGGTAAATGTGCTTATAATGTGTATCTATCAAACGGCAATGACTGCGGAAGACCACTACAAAAAGGTGCCGCCATTCAGAATGAACAGAGGGACGATTACACCGCAGCCGACATCCAGAGGGACTTCAATGTCGTCAAAACTGACCACGAGGACAGAATCAGAGAGCTTGAGGCCTCTGTCCAGAAGATGCTGAGGTCATCTATACCAACCAATCAGATGTCGGCATCCTCCGGTCCTCGGGATGGACTGCTAGGACCAGTCAACGTTGAAAGTTTGTTCCCCGGTGTTAATGCAACTGAGCGAGGTCTGCTTTCTTCTCTTCATAACCATTTTACAAAATTAAGAAATGATATTCAGGCGCAGACGAGAAAATTATTAGACATGCAGGTGAGATTAAATGACACCACTAACGCATTGTCACAAGCTCACGACGAGTTGTTCAAAAACAGCGAAAAGGTGATCGCGGCGGAGCACAAGGTCACTTCAATGGTGCAAGAAAGATACATTCTAAAAAATCAAATAAAATTCAAATCTGAACAGCTTCATCAAGCATTAGAGAAAGTGAATTTTACGGATGCTAAGCTTTTACAAGTAGAAAAACAATTATATGTCTTGGTCCGATCGGAGTCCAATCTGAAAGAAGAACTGGGGCTCTACCAATGGAAGTTCAACAACAGTCTGAAAGCTATCAAAAGCTTGAAGAATAATCATACGAGATTAGAGAGAAAATTAAATAAAACCCAAGCAGAGTTAGACCGGGCCAACATTGACCTCATGGAATGCATTACTGGTGAGTACTATCGATTTCACGTGATTGGAAGTGACACGTGGTCTTTATTGACCCTAGACCACGGAATGGAATGCTTCATTCCAGATGGACCATCCCCTCACTTCACTCGTGATATTAATCTTATCATAGAAATACATACTATTGATGGTACGAAATATTCAAAGACCTGTAATTAAAGATATATACTTTAAAAATGATTTTGAAATTAGTGTGTGGGTGTATTGATGTTTGTGGGTGTATTGATGTTAGTGGGCGTTTAGATTTCCAATATCTTAATCAAGCGGAGATGAACAAGGCTAAATATATAAAAGCCTCGTGTTTGAAACGTTTGTAAGAAATACTTGAAAAGTCGTCTGAAATACTATATGATAAAGATCTGTAATACGGATAATTTCCTACTCATCTATACAAGTGATTTAATTCTATGATTTGGTTAAAAGCACGTTTAAACCAACAGAAATACTAATGCTATTGGTTTAGAAAGAAAGAATCCCTGTTCTCTTGTTAGGGGTAATCATACTTGGTGTTGACAACACTAAACTTTTTATCAAAAACAGATTCCCACTATAAAAAAAAAAAAAAAAAAAGAACTTCCATGCCACCTGTTTTTAATACTTAGCAGAAAAACTCTCATCATTTTTTGTTGACTCCACAATCGTAAAACTCTCAGCAGTTTTCACAGAATCGTATATATTCTGAATGTTGCGCTCTCCGAGCTGGAATTTATTATTCTTTGTGATATAATGTTGTCTTGTATACCAGAGCGGCTGCTATGCGGTATTCGTTCGAAATTTTATGAGAAACTTCGAATTATTCATCTGTGTTAAAAACCTTGACGCGGAGGTTATGGGGAACTTGTAGATCGTGTTGGCCTATGATTTATTAGCGAATTCTCTAATCTTACCATCAAAGCACAGTAACCGCCAGACATAAATAAACACAAATTGTGAACATAAGCTTTTTTAAAAATTCCATTCAGAGAAATAACTGTTTTTTACACACTATGGAAATTCTTTACATGATATAAAAATAAGATCTGTTTTGAAAGGGCAAGAAAACAGAGAGGGACTAGATCTATTTACATTTAATGACTAACTTAATTGTATTTCATTTCATCTCTCCCCATTTCTCGTCTAAAGTTTCAAAAATTATTTCTTCAAAACCCCAAAGCATCAGCGTTGTTACAAAGTACAGAAAATCAATTTGTTTATGTCGTATACAGATCTTTGACCCAATTTTGGTAATTTATGGTAAGCTCTTGAAATATGAGATAATTCCCTTTTATAGATTAGTAGCTGGTGCTGCTTTAATTATTTAACGTGAAGACGATGTTTGGAATTTCACAGTTAATACCGTCTCATTGAAGAGGCGGCTTTCCCGCTGTCAGAAATTTACGAAGTTAAATGATCTAACCTTTCTTACACACAAAAGTTAAAATGTTTTACGTGAGTGCCTCCCGTCAATCTGTACTGAAGATGATAAAACTTCGACCTCTTCTTACGATGTGATATATCTTACTAACAAATCACATATTCTTGCATGAATACATGTATGATTTGTACATTGTGATATGATTTGTTTAACGTCGTTTCAGCTCTATTCAATTCATGTAATTTTTACATTTTAGAATTTAACATTGTCTACTAAAAGATTTGATTTTTTAAAAGATATTTTGTTGAATAATTTAAAAAATAAAATATAGTAATTAAAACAAGAAATCGTACATTTTAATTAAGGACATTACGTGAGAACATTTCTAAATGTTTAATTGCTCAGTATATTTAATCAACAAGATACAGGCTTATTTACGATGCAGTTTAATTTTCGCTATTTTTGTTGTACAGAAATACCTGGAAATAAACCCGCAGTGATTGTTGCCTAACTATACCATCTAAATCGCGAAATGTGTATAATATGAAATTGACAAGAAACTTAAAAGAACAAATCTGAGTAATACTTTAAGTATTAGTTGTATATAGTACCGAGTACTAATTCTAGTAAAATTATCTCTTTATCCTCAGACCATGAATAAAGCTAAGGTGTGTACATAGTTCGGGCAGTATACGTTACAAATTCTTATTCATATCTACATTTTTTTTTCCTATCCTCGATTATTCAAAGTTAATGTAAACATTTAAATCATAGATATTCTAGAATGCACCCACTCAACTATATTTCATCTTCAACCTCATAAAATTCAATCTGCCCTGTCTGGGAGCAATCTGATATCTAGTAATGCATTGCGATCTTGATTTAATGATAATTTTATTCATTCAGTTAGGATTCCTTACGAGATGTGCAAACCACTCAAAACCTGACGCTGTATTATGTTCATAAAATTAAGAATTCATAAACTTAATACAATATAAAAATATATTAATGTGTGCACTATAACTCGCTGCATTTTTGACGTGATATGTCGGAAAGGTTCACTTATTTACGGAGCGCGCAGTAAGACCTGACCTACATCGTTTATCGAGTGATGATGCAGGTACTTATATTCCTAGATTAAGTAGGTATGCCGCCGATGTTATTTACAAAGAAGACACGGCAGCATTTTAACAAGACAAAGATAGTGGATACGACAGTTAATGACATATTGTATCGGTGCAGTATCGACATAAAGACGTCTTCATTATCCAGACCTACAGATGTAACAGACGTGTCTTTACCCTCGCTTTGTACTCTTCCTACACACTATATATAACATCATAATAAAAAAAATCACAAAAATCCAACAACACTCAACATCCAAAGTGTCGGATCTAATAGTAGATACGAGGTCAAATAAGAAAGGATATAAACAGCACTAAAATGGCACAACGACACGAACAACAGTGAATTGTCAAATTTTCGTGAAGCCCTGTCCCTTCTTCAAGACGATAAAATATTATTACATAGAAAAGAAAACTAAATAGAAAAGGAAACTAACACTGAAACTAAACTACAAAAGCTGATAACAAACAAAACGTCTACACATTAAAATTATCGAGTGTAATATGTGGCAATAGAAAAGTCTGTTCTAATCGAGAGTCATAATCATATATATATATATATATATATATATATATATATATATATATATATATCACTACACTGACATCGAGGGACACTCATGTCGACCTTTCCCCCTATAAACCGGTAATTAGTCCCGGAATGTTATCGGGTGATGTTAAATATCAGTTGTTCGTGGTACCAGTCAATAAATCTAGCTCATTCGGTGACCTGAATTCTATTCAATGGATCACATACCAGCAGAGATGTTCAATGATGCCGTTTGCACACTTTTAGGTGATAAGATAATTTTTTTTATAGAAATCGGCACCACCACGTTCAGGCCATAATATGTTCGATCTCGTTCTGTTTATGTCTGTCCGTCCGTCTGTTTGTTGAGAATTATTTTCCTCTAGATGATAAATTCTGTATAAAAAAAAAAATTAAAAAAATTGCTAACGAAATTTCCATAATAATAAAATGATGTTATCATCCAATAAATAATCCGGCTGTTGTATTCTGGTAAATACGATCCGTATAAGCATGGTAATATTTGACATGCTGAACGATTCACTTAATAAAATAAAACAAGTACAAAAAGTGATTATATTCAAGTTATGACATCTGCTTCTCTTTGAGAATTAAGATATCTTCAGAAGGAACACACACTGGTTGTTAAAGAAAATCGGAGGAATCTCGAATACGTTTACAAACGCAATTTGATTTCAACAAAAAGTTTTAAACTAAAAAACCTATAGAGCAGTTTGCTGTTTGTAATTTTTTCTGTGTGTTTCTACCAAAAAAAAACACCAAAAAAAAGAAAACAACCCAAGAGCAGATTCATATCATGGATAAGAAAATACATCATAAACGTTGAATTAGATATGACAAATTTTATGTAACTTTGATAAAAAAGAACGTATAGCAATGTACTGTTTCTGCTTTCTAAAACCAAGAGACAAAATAAAATGATATGCTCTGCATGCATCAATGGAAATTTAGGTAACCTGAATGATAAAAAATCCAATCTGATTTTCGAATTTCAATTCTAATATAAATTTCAATTCCGATTTATAGCTGACGCGTTGACTTGCACTTGGCCCCTCCCCCACCCCCACTCCCATCCTCTGTGTGTGAGTTTAGGATTGTCTGTCTCATCAACAAAACACTGATTACACCTTATTTTAAATAAAAGCAATTCCAGCAGGGGTAAGGGGGTGTAAACAATATTACAATACACGTACAACATATACATCTACAATATATGTACAACATATACATCTACAATATATGTACAACATATAGATCTACAATATATATAAAACATATAGATATACAATAGATGTACAACATAGATATACAATACATGTACAACATATAGATATACAATATATATAAAACATATAGATATACAATATATGTACAACATATAGATATACAATACATGTACAATATATAGATATACAATACATGTACAACATATAGATATACAATATACATGTACAACATATAGATATACAATATATGTACAACATATAGATATACAATATATGTACACCATATAGATATACAATATATGTACAATATATAGATATACAATACATGTACAATATATAGATATACAATACATGTACAACATATAGATATACAATATATGTACACCATATAGATATACAATAGATGTACAACATAGATATACAATACATGTACAATATATAGATATACAATACATGTACAACATATAGATATACAATATATGTACAACATATAGATATACAATATATGTACACCATATAGATATACAATAAATGTACAACATAGATATACAATACATGTACAATATATAGATATACAATACATGTACAACATATAGATATACAATATATGTACACCATATAGATATACAATATATGTACACCATATAGATATACAATATATGTACAACATATAGATATACAATACATGTACAACATATAGATATACAATATACATGTACAACATATAGATATACAATATACATGTACAACATATAGATATACAATATACATGTATATACAACATAGATATACAATACGTGTCCAGTGCGGATTTTATTGACGATAATTTATATTCGTGTCCGATTTTTTGATTTTTATTGACGATGATTTATATTCGTGTTCAGTGCGGATTTATCAATTAATTTCAAATTACATCCACATAACAAAAAACCATACAACCTAGTAATCAAGTAAAAAGTGGGATCCACCATAAATTATTGAGTGCGTTACGTGATCACTTCCCGATGATTTGATGATTGATGATTTGATGATTGATGATTTGATGATTTAGGTTCTCAGTCATGAGAAGGTTGTATCACTACACCTAACAGCACATCACGTGCATCCGTATCGGACTTTTTTATCCCGACTTTTTACATATTTCCGTGAAAGTGTAGAATTGAAGATTTCTGATTAAATACCAGACATGTTACTATGTAACACTGATTATATCAAACACCAAGTTCATACTCGTTTCTTCATAAATGTCTGATCCGAGATAAAAAGCATCTTGTTACGTCTTCTCGAATTTATTTCAGAAAATGGGGTTTCTGTCTGGGAGATCGACATGACGGTTTATTTTATATTTTGCTAGGTATTGATACTCATACAAGATTGTTCTCCACAGTACACGGATAGATAGAGAGAGGGGATGGGGTAGCTATAGACAACTTGATTGCAATGTGCACCTTTTTGCCATTAAAACTATGTTTGTGTTAAAATCAAATCTAACTGCATCAATACGGCATTTTTCACGTAACTATGATCTTTATTCCTTGAGTGATTTTGCAATCAAAAGCAAAAAATGCCATGTATACGTTGGTAGAATGGAACGGACATTTTCCAAAAAATAAGAATAATAATAACCATGCAAGTGCATAAAATTGACAAAACTGTTTTGGTTTGTTTATTTGCAGCACTGTGCATTCGATCAATCTGTTTCTGTAGAATAACTAATATAGGGTTTGTTTTGTGTTGATTTCTGTAGGCTTTGGGGTGAGAAGTTTGGTTACGATCGAGTTTTGCAGCCTTTAAACATTCGTTCACCGAGAGTCTTTATGCCCCTTTCTTACCAGTCTGTGTGAACATTTACCAGATTAATCTGAAGCTCTTGTGTCGTATACATGTTAACATCAACTAGATTAATCTGAAACACGTGGCCGAGAGGTTAGAGCGTTCGCCCCGCATGCGGAAGGCCGGGGTTCAAATCCCGGCCGCGACAGACCTAAGACTAACAGGTAGTGACACTTTCATCACCAAACGCTCAGCATCAGTTGTGAATGTCGCCGACGGGTCCTTGGAGATGACCTTAAAAACAGTAGGTGTGGCACGCTAAAGAACCCTCACTGCTCAATGGCGGTAAGCGCCGAACATAGGCCTAATTTTGAAGCCCTTGAACACCGGTCTTGGTGGCGTCTCCATATGAGTGAAAAATTCTCGAGCGAGACGTTAAGCAAGATACAATCAATGAAACACGTGTGTTGTATATAAACATGTTAATATCTATCAGATTAATCCGAAACACATGTGTCGTATATATACATGTTAACCTTTGATTTTCTAATGTTTGTTACTTTCAATTGATTTTTATCAGCATCAAAAGCTATACTTTTGAAATAATGCAACTTTTATTCACTAACCATACGTATGTCTGCTCTGTGCGTAGTATGAGGGGAAACCAACGGAAGCATGGGGTATATTCAATATACAACTGATTTAGTCATTTATGTAAATTACCCAAGAACACGTACATTGTAACCTTTGTCAAAGCAATCAGATATGAAAGGCGAAGAGTCCCGTGAAGAACCGTGTTAGAATAGGTCCTCAGTGTTAGAATAGGTCCTCAATGTTAGAATAGGTCCTCAGTGTTAGAATAGGTCCTCAGTGTTAGAATAGATCCTCAGTACCCCCTTGCTTGTCGTAAGAGGCGACTACGGGTAAATGGGGCGGTCCTTATCGGATGAGACCTCAAAACCTTAGGTCCCGTGTCACAACAAGTGTGGCATGATTAAGATCCTTCCCTGCTCGAAGGCCGTAAGTGCCGAGCATAGGCCTAAATTTTGCAGCCCTTCATATGAGTGAAAAATTCTCGAGAGGGGTGTTAAACGATATTCAATCAATCAATCAATGAAAGGCGAATATAACGAACAATGGTCAATTTCATAATTCCTATCAGCAATACAAAATAAAGAGTAGGGCAAACACGGACCCCTGGACACACCAGAGGTGGAATCAGGTGCCTAGGAAGAGTAAGCACACACACCCACCCACCCCACCCCCGTCGACCGGTCACATCCACCGTGAGCCCTATATCTTGATCTGGTAAACGGAGTTAACCGTAGTCAAAATCAGTGTGCCAAGAACGGCCTAACAATCGGTATAAAACATGTCAAACAGTATTTGACCCAATGATAGGTTGTATTGCCTAACTAGATCGTTATAACGACCATAGAATTTGTGATGAACATACATTTAATGATATCGTATTTTAGAATGCAATGTTCCGTCATACTTGAAAAAAAGTTGCCAAATAGCACTTATTGGAAAAATCCAAACACCTTAAATTTTTTGTATGTCAACAAAAGACCCAGTTTTGTACAACTATGCCAAAAATCTACGATCTGAACGGCTTTCCTAAGTAAATAAATACCAATTCTGCATTTCCTTTTCGTCTTGTTTTTGATTTATCCATAATTTTGTATACCACATGTAACATAATGTATGTCTTTAGAGAAATAAAACTGAAAATAGTACCCCCATAATACAAACAAACTAGCCATTTATTCTTTGTATATGCTAAATGATTTAAAAGGATTAGTAGAACTTTTGTCTGGAATTATGTATGCTCGGTCCAGGAAAAAGGAAAAGGTTATGCATGTAGCTTGTTAATGTAGATACACTGAAGTGGATTATCGCCACATACAGCATGTAATCAACCAATTAGAAAGCTAAATCAAAACATATACAATTTGTAATCAACCAATCAAAAGTCTTAATCAAGACTTATACAGTTTGTAATCAACCAATCAAAAGGCTTAATCAATACATACAGTATGTAATCAACCAATCAAAAAGCTAAATTCAAGACTTACAATCAAGACTTACAATGTACATAAAAGTACATATATCTTATATTCTTTTCTTTTCAGCAAAGACACAGTCCTTTTGTGGTTTTGAAAATGATGACATGTGTGGATTCACTCAAGAGGAGGTCACTGACGATTTTGATTGGACAAGGATAAAAGGGGAAACTCCCTCCACGGGTACTGGACCCATCGGGGACCACACTTGCGGCACAGTCGAGGGAGCTGGTAAGGGCACACATAAATGTTTACAGTAAATCCTGTCTTATCCGATATACAAGATAATTCTAACATGTATGAAGACTCTAACATACAAGAGATATACAGAAGAACTCCGCCGATTTTCAGGGGAACTCCCATATACAGGATAACTCCCACATGTATATACAGAATAACTCTGATATACAGAGAACCGCAAGAGAATTCTGATATACGGGGGAACTTCTATATACAGACAACTCCGATATACAGATAATTCCGTTATACAATGGAACTCCGGTATACAGAAGATATCCGATAGATAGGAAAACTCTGATGTACAGGAGAACTCTGATATACGCAGGAGAACTCCGGTATACAGGGGAACTCCGATATATACAGGGGAACTCCGATATATACAGGGGAACTCTGATATACACAGAACTCCGTTATACACAGGAAAAATCCGATATACAGAATAACTCCGATATATAGAGAACTCCAATATACAGGAGAACTCTGATGTATACAGGGAACTACAAGAGAACTCCGGTATACAGGAGAATTCCGATATACAGATAACTGCAACAGACAGGGAAGCTCCGATATACAGGGAACTCCGATATACAGGAGGATTCTGATATACTGGCTGAACCGAATTGCATGTCGGAGTAGACTTTGTCGGAATGCACAGTGTAAATAACACTTGAAAAAAAAATTGATGGAAATTCAGGGTCGGTATTCTCTACTGATGGGAATCAAGTTTAACTGTACCTTTTGAGATACATATCTAACATTTCATGCTTCTAAAACTCCACGTGTGATCATGCAAAATAGCATATTCATAAGTGTATCGTTTTCTAAAATTACGATGTCTTCTTAATGCATGTTGGTTTTAATTTTAAGGAAATGGTATTAATTCACCGGAATTAGTCGAGTTGTACAGGTGCCACTTGGTCTTCACGTAATTTATTGTTATCATCAATTGTGTGAGACTTACGTCAACACAGTTAGATTTCTAATTGGTTTTTACCCTCTGCTCTCCTCTGGCTCTCTACAGCTCACGTCAGGGTGGACAGAATGTTTATAAATACTGGGTTAACATGCCACTTTGATGTCTGGTGTTGCGTCATCAATCTGTATGCAGCGCGACAGGTTATTTTATGCATTTCCTCTCACATAAACCGCTTTCTTCCTTTCACAGAAACCGCTTTATCGTCGGGGTTTGCTGTTTTAAAACTAGATTTGTTTGATGTTGCATTTCATTTTGAAATACCCTGGATATAGTTTACGCAAATCGATTATCTTTTACTGCAATACTTTACTGCATGGTCCAGGACTAAGTTTTATTGGTCGTGATACTATTTATGTTGGTTTTGCAGGACACTTCCTGTTCATTGAGGCTTCCGGTAAGAACAGCAACCAGAAAGCCGTCATTTACTCCCCCTTCTACCAGAGCCTGGGTCACCTGTGTGTGGGGTTCTATTACCATATGTTTGGTCGTCAGACGGGCACTCTAAATGTTTATACAAAGGTATCATATTCTACCGACATAAACTTACAATGGCATTGTTTATTTTTAACAACTACTAGCAAAGATGTATTTGTATAAATGCAGGTCATGGCTACAAGTTTTGTTAATTATACATGCAGTGTTGTGTGTATGTATGAATTTCATCAATAACACCAACAAGTGACCGTGACTGAACTTTTTAAATGATTTTTAAAGAAAATGTCGAACCCGAATCTTACTTCAATTGGATCTTATTCGCTGTGGGGAAATTTTGGCGAGATTCAGTATCTACGAGTTTCTTGAACAATGTAAAATACTACTAGACAATATCAGAAAGTATCACTCGATCGTCGTATTACTTCTGATATTTGACTCATACATAGAATATTTTATACGAAAAACATTTCTAAATACGCAGTAGGCTTTGGGAAAAGTAGATCCGGTGGCCTAGAGCTCACCTGAAAATTGAGACAGTTTGTAAGGGGATAATTTTGCAAAAATGGGTTACTGTAAAGTACCATTGTGTCCCCCTCTTCCTCCCAGCGGTAAAGGTTTGAAAAAATCAATCATTCGTTATTTTCATCTGCACCTCTTTAGAATTCACACCAAATATTTGTCCATGTTAGCCTTTATTTGTTCTTGTGTTGCATACGATTAAATGAGAGTATCTCTCTTCATGCAGATGCATAGTATCTATTTCTGACTTCCTTCTTCGTCACTCACAAGAAATGATAGACACACTCCAAGATTGCATTTTTTTTAAATTCAAAACTATTAAAGAAAAAAATGAATAAAAAGCATGTGCATATCTTCACTTTTCTTCTCTTTCTGTTGTATGGTTTAAAATTATCTATCGCTCTTTTGACTGAACAACCAATGAAATTGAGTGGAAATTACAGTGATGTTTCAAATACATTTTAGGTCCGTAAATAGTAGTAAATTTGAAAGTCTGTAATTTCGGGGGGGGGGGGGTGTTACCCCTCTCCCCGCAATTTACCCATTCAAAGTCAATTTACTAATACCAGTTTTTATCAGCAAAAGCTCAACTAAAAGAGAGATCGAAATTGGACAAAAGGCACACGCTCGAGAAAGTTTATCTACACCACACGACACCCGATAGACATAACATATTAAGCTTACTTCAGTCTGTCGTTCAAGTGAGCTTAAACGTAAAATTAGCTATAAAATCTTTTTATTTTATCTTGACAAAATGCTTGTAGACGAGGGGAAAAAAGATTAACTTTTAAAACAAGAATGTGGGGAAAGACATGTTACAATCATCTGTGTAGGTGTACAGTGGCGTAGAATGCAGAAAAATATTTTCAAAAAGCAGGTAAATTGCTTTGCCATAAAAAAAAAAATTTAAAAAATGAATAAATAAAAAAACAACAAAAAAACCCCCTGAAACGTAGACCGACATACCGAATACAATCTGAGTTACGTAACCATACAAAATTTGATTACAGCGTGGATTCTTTAGAAATGACAGGTGCGTTGGGTATGTTTTTATTGCAGTATACTGATATCTTATCAAACTTGTCATTATAGACACGAACTGGTGACGTACTTACTACGGCGTGGAGAGCATATGGTAACCAAGGAAACGTTTGGATCCAGGCTCTTCTTGACATCCCCAAGAATCTGGCTAGGGCAGGGTTTCAGGTAATGCTGCATGGTGTGATTATATAATAATGGTCATAAAATTACGTGGATGGGGAAAGTAATTTATTGTAATTAAACACAGTACTTGTAATGTTAAGGAGAGACATGGGGTGTTTTCTTTGATTTTTTTTTTTATATTAGTATATGAACCTTTACTTTTAGGTTAGCGAGTGTGGGTTGACCTAAACATGGTTTAAATTCGTTTGGAAATTTTAAGATTTATTAATATGTCAATGATGGTCTATGTAAAAATACGAACACTGCCTAAGAATGTCAATTTCTGTACCTCGGAGAAAGATCGGTAACTCTTTAAAACATGCTATTATTTGATATTTAACAAACACCCTCACCGTCTCCGTAAAACTACAAATAAGAATTAAACTTTTAATTCGAATTAGGAACTCTAATCGCTGACATTTTTAAAACTATTATTTTTTATCTTTTAGACAGCATTGAGTTTAGAATCAATAGAAAAGCTTTTTCTAACACTTACTTGAATTGAAAAGATAAATATCAAGTTTGTGCGATTCTGCGCTTGATGTTAGATGTGGAAAGATTCCCTTTTCTAGTATCTGATGCACTACTCTATGTAGAATCACGCCATACAATGTATATTTCTGTTCCTGGAAAGTTGCAAATATGCATGATGGTAGCTGCAGAACTGTAGCTATCTGAGAAAATATTGGGACAGATCAGAGAGCTACAGATTTACCCCTTGTATAAATCTTCGATTTATGGCGCACCAAAAAAAAAAAACAAAACAAAACCGCGAACGGTTGAGGCCTTGTATCTCTATAATCATTCTTGCATCGCCCTCTCATAATTTTATATTATAAAATCCCTAACATATTTCCCTATACTATACTTGTGTCCAAACACACCTTCAAATATTCATTAAAGCCCCATACGACCCAAAATCTCACGGCTTTAATGATATCGTTCGATGACGTACATCATGTAGCCAAGTTAGGTCGCCAGTCAATTCGAATCCCAGTTCATTTCCATGCTAACACAATGACGTCTAGATGTGAACTAATATCCCCACAAATATTTTTAGTTAAATATTTTAAACAATAAACCATCCCACTTCGGTTAAATGATAATTATTTAGTAAACTCACGGCTACGCGGCTTTCATTCATGTACACGTATGTCTGGTCCGGTCCCCATCCCCGCCACACAAGTGTACGGGACCAGACTGTATGGGCTTTTGTAGCAGTTTCAATATTCAAGGGCTTAATTTACTTCTAGGTTAAATTATATTTTTGATATCTATTAATTATTAGTGTTTATAATAAATCAAAACAGAATACATAACTTACAATGTGTAATTGTAACGAATATTATGAATCGATACCAATAGCAACAGGTTTCAGATTGACCGTCTACCTAACATGGCTATGTCAACAGTCGACATCATTAAAAGCTGTGAGTTTTCGGGTCGTATGGGGCTTTAATGAATATTCAAAGGTATGTTTGAACACAAGTATAGTAGGAAAATATGTTAGGAATTTTTTATATTAAATTTATGAGACGGCAATACAAGAATACCACACTACGGGGCCTCAACCGTGCGCATTTTTTGTGTTCCGTAAATCAAAGGTGTTGTTTTTGTTTTTGTTTTTTTTTTTCGTTTTTTTTTTAATAAGGGGTGGATCGATCTGTCCCAATCTGTCCCAATATTTATGCCCCCTTCAAAGAAGAGGGCATATTGCTTTGCACCTATCGGTCGGTCTCTCGGTCAGTAGAGCACATGTTGTCCGCTCAATATCTTGAGAACCATTCACTTGATGGTAATGATATTTCATATGTGTGTTGATTATTAGTAGAAGAGGACCCCTATTGTTTTTCAGGTCAAAATTCATGGGTCGATCTACTCTGGACATAGGAAGACATTGTCCGCTCAGTATCTTGAGAACCCTCCGCTTGACAGACATCAAACTTAGTACGCTGGTACATCTTAGGGAGTAGATGATTCATATTGATTTTGAGGCCACATAGTCTAAGGTCAAGGGTCAAACTGGACATAAGAATATATCTTGAGAATATCTTGAGAATCCTTTGCTTGACAGATATCAAACTTGGTACAGTGGTAGATCTTTAGGAGAAGATGACCTCTATTGATTTTGAGGTCTCATGGTCTAAGGTCAAGGGTCAAACTGGACATACGAATATACTGTCCATTCAATATCTTTAGAACCCTTTGCTTGACAGACATCAAACTTGATATTTCATATGTGGGTTGGTTATGAGTAGAAGAGGACCCCTATTGTTTTTAAGGTCAAAAGGTCAAGGGTCAATCTACTCTGGACATAGGAAGACAGTGTCCGCTCAATATCTTGAGAACCCTTTGCTTGACAGACATCAAACTTGGTACACTTGTACATCCTAAGGAGTAGATGACCCTTATTGATATAGAGGTCACATGGTTTAAGGTCAAGGGTCAAACTGGGCATAGGAATATACTGTCTGCTCAATATCTTGAGAACCCTTTGCTTGACAGTCATCAAACTTGATCTTTAGGAGAAGATTACCCCTATTGATTTTGAGGTCACATGGTCAAAGGTCAAGGGTTAAACTGGACATTGTAATATATTGTTTCCTATATTTTAGGAATTAATTGCTTGATTGACACCAAAATTGGTACACTGATACAGCATATATAAGGAGTAGATGACCCCTATAGATTTTTAGGTCACCTGGTTAATCCGCTCCTGACATAGGAAGATATTGTCTGCTCAATATTTTTAATTGGTGATACTACTATCAATTAAATGATGCATGTGAATAACCCTTTTCAATTTTGCACCATGGGGACCAGATATGTTTTACAAACATCTCTAGTTTCTCAGAGCTACAGTTTGGCAGCTACCATGATGGATAAAATTAAGAACCCGAAAGATGGATTTTCTCAACCGTATTCAAATATTGTATACTAAGACACGTGTACCCTTGATCTATTTTCCCGAGAGGACAAATTGAAAACTGAGCGAATTTAGATTAACTGAAGTTGAAATAACTGATTTTGTACTCGAATTTTAAAAAAAGGATTGGAAATCGTTTTCCATTTGGCACCTCTAGGCGAAAATAACACTGGGCTACGATTTTGCGAAAATGACACACCACACAGGTTTCGCGAAAATAACGAAGATTTCGAGGTGTACAGAAACTGAAGCGCTAGAGGAATTTCATAAATTATATATTTAAAAATGGGAGAATATCTCTCTTTCGTATTTACCCTACTTTACTTAATATGCACGCACGCTTATGATCATATCACATGCTTCACTCGGTCCAATGGTCGCACCGGTATACATGAAAGGTGAAGATAACAAACAGTGATCAATCTCATAACTCCTGTAAGCAATACAGAATAGAGAGTTGGGCAAACAAAGATCCCTGGATATACCAGATATGGGATCAGGTGCCTAGGTGGAGTAGCATCTCCTGTCGATCGGACACATCCGCCATGAACCCTATATCTTGATATTAGCTGTATATTCTATATTTGTTTCTTTTTTCTGTCAGTTGGTGTTTGAAGCTATACTAACCAGTGGTTACCTTGGAGACATATCCATAGATGACATATCAGTTGATGACGGAAGATGCAATTCCCGCACTGTCACACCTGTATCCGTGACGTCAAATGTGACGCAAGCACGCACCTCACAGATTCGAAGACTCCAGAAATTTAGGAAGTTCCGAAAGATGCTTCGACGACGTAGAAATCTGTGATCGTTCTTTATTGTTGGGTGCATCTTGGTTATTCATCTTTTTGGATATCCATGGCATTTTTTTCCTGTGCAGTCGAACTATCCTACATGTACATAATAACTTGCTAAGACGATCTAACAGAACTTATCAGATCAGTATATATTTTTATCTGCAAATAAATATAATTAGGGTCTAAGTCAAAGTTCATAGGTACTTGGCGACATGAAACCCCTTAGTGTTCGAAGCGAGGGATATTCTCTTGTTGTTCAAGAGACATTTTAAAAATCCCGTCAAAGATCATACTTTAATCTCATCCCCAGGATTTTGATTTTAACAACGTCTTGTCAAGTGTGTGGTTGGCAAAAATGAGAACTCTAGATATCTTTTATGCGCAATAATTTTTGCAAACCAACAGTGTTATGAGAGTAATGGATCGGAATTCATATAAAGATGGAAGTAACGGATCAGAACGCACGTAACAATTAGAGGAGCGGATGAAAATTCACAAGACAATTTGAGTAGCAGACAAAATTCAAATGAAGATGAGAGTAACGCATTGGACTTCATGCGAAGATAATAGTAGCGGATCGGAATTCATGTGAAGGTGATAGTAGCGGATCGGAATTCATGTGAAGGTGATAGTAAATGTATAACGGATCGGAATTAATATGAAGATGAGAGTACAACGGATCGGAATTTATGTGAATTAAGATGAGAGTAGCGGATCGAAAGTCACTTGACGATGAGAATTGCGGATCGAAATCCCTGGCTAACGAAGATTTTTGTTCGAAAGATGTGATTGAATGAAGTTATCACAAAATAAAATCCAAATTGAATGCAATGTCACAATTTGTCGTGAGGAGTAAAATGATCGATATCTTGCAATATGGATAACTTGGAAGTAAAAGAATACGAGATCAAGGTCAGAAATGCTGGCATCTGATCACAAGATCTGTACAAGCTTGTGGTTTTCAATTATTGTTTTAAACTTTAAAAACGTGGCCCAGGTCGGGTTTTTTTCTACAAGTAGCTACACATTGTGTATCTACCGAAGGTTGATGTCACAAAGCAAAGCGACTTTGGTATATCATTCATGCGCTCTTGACAGAAGGACTAAGAGAACAAATAGAAACTGCCTTATAAACTCTTAACTTTGCTGTGTACAGAGTACATTTAATCCGTGTGTTATATGTAGACACCGTGCATTATTGTCATTCTCTGCATCATCATACTAATATTATTCTCTGTGTCGTGAATTATCCTGTAAGTCTTGACTTTTGATTCTGTACTTGTTGGATATAAATGCGCATAGTATTAGTACCATTCTCTTACCAAGGAATGTGGTATGTTTACAAACGAATTGTTGTCATATTTTTGTCTATCACTTCTACCAAGAAAATTTGCAAAATTCGGTAGTGCCATTTATCAACAAATATTTTGTCAACTGAATGGTCAATTATCTGTCTTAAAAGTAAAAGAAAATCAAAATAGAAATATCTTCGAGTTCTTTCTTGCTACTCTGTTCCAAACAATAACTGTTGAAATACTACTCCCTTTTACTATAATTATGCGCCAGTCTCATTAAAACACTCCCTTCTCCTTGCACTTAGTAAGGAGAAGGGGTGGTTTTAATCAGATTGTATATGCGCCAACTAATCAAAAAGTTATAATTCTGCATGGTATTACAGTTTCTATTTTTATACCCCTATTTTATAATTTATGATACAGGTAGTTGAAACTTGGAACTAGTTCAAATGTTGTAATTTATTAACTTGGTTGATATATTTTTCCAAAGAGAACACCGATTCTTTAAAGAGTTTAAATTGATTTACTCGAAATTTTGTATAAAAATTCAGTATTTTCGCCAATAATTCAATTTTTTTTTTTATCTCCAACCCCCACTTTTCAAAGTTGCATTTTAAATTGGAAGACCAGACCTTGAAAATTATGTAAAATTTTAGAAATTGACATTACTCCTAATATGTTCTTTTAAACTCTCAATTTTGATATCACAAAGTTTTTCGTATATCAAGTGCAAAAAGGTCATTATTTATTTCCTTTACTGATATTAATTTCTTTTTTTCAACTGTAGTGTTAGAGGACATGATTATGTATCTATTTTATGTAATGATTGATTTGTGTTATTTATGTTGTGTTGACACTAACAGAAAAATCAAGTTTAACTGAATAAATTTTAAGTGCAAAAAGGTCATGTTTAGAACACGATAGCTCAATAACAAGCGTTGCGACCCCAGTTTTTCTTTTTAATTTCCTAATTCTCCTTCAATGAAGAAATCAAAAATAAACTTCCCAAAAAATTGACATTACTCCAAATGTCAGGTGCGAACCTCTTTAACTCACCTGAGGTATTAAGGTGAGTTTTCTGATCACCTGTTGTCCGGTGTCCATCTTGCAAAAAAGCATTTTTGGGTAAAGGGAATTCAAAATTATTCATTGAAGAGCGATGCCCTTTTCAAAGAAGAGGTAATTAAGAAATAGAGAAAAAATGGTGGCATCTTCTAAAAAAAAACCCACTAGAGCAGAAAAACCCCAGAGCTTATGAAAGCTTCTTTAATTAGTGTAGATTCAAAATTGTTCAAATTATCGCCCCCACCGGAGATGGGGGTAGGGGGCACAATAGCGGATCAAGGTTAGCACAACAGTAACCTAGAGAATGGACAATTTAAACAGAAGGTTTACGTCACAATCATGTTTTAAATTTAAAATATGACTTAGTATAGATTCAAAATTGATGGGGGTAGGGTAAGGTTTAAGTAGGAATATACGGGTGAAATCTTTTTCTCAAGAACAATTATTTTAAATTTAAAACATGATTTTGACGTAAAACCTTTTGTTTGAATTGTCCATTCTGTAGGTTACCGTTGTTCTAACTCCACGAACCGTCCATTAGTTACATGTAAGTGTCTACGTGTATTCCTTTTGAAGAACTCTCCATTCTTTTAAGAATGGACAGGTTTTTTTCCCGATCGGAATGAACGGTTACAACAGACACAATGGACAGTATCAGGTAAAAATTGGAATATACCCAAAGGGGAAAAACAACAAATACATTAAATGCAACATTTAATTTACGTATCTTCAGAACTTGAACTCGAAGGAAACATTGCCAGATTTGATTTTCATTTCACTAGTGGTGTTTCCAGTCCTTGGTTCTTTCCCTTGTTTCTCTCCCTCTAAGTATCGTTGTTGATATCTTGAAGTTGAGTATCGTTTGTGCGTTTATATGACCGTACGACACTTGATCTTTGGCCTGTCTTCTCGGTGATGAGTTGCTCATCTGTTACAGCTTCGTGTAATCTGGTGGCTGCTGTACCACACAAAGAATGACTGGTAAAATGGCCTTCAAATCCTGCTTGCAAACAAAGCTTTCCTACCGTTTTTTGGTTGTTGTTTTTTTTTTTGGGGGGGGGGGTTAAGAATGTGGACGCCAACAGCTGTATGTGCATACCATGTATTCTGGGTTGTGTATTTCAGGGGTCATAAATATAAAGTATCACATCTTCCATTTTCAGGCCTGAAAAATAAATGCTAAATTCAGAAAGTATGTAAAATAAAGCAAGCTCATAAAATTGTTAGAGTGATGTTTAAACACTACTTGCCTTAAAGTAAGATATTTTTCATACACCAAAACCGGGCATCCCTCTGGGGCATTCTTGGTTTGGTAGGCCCTGGTAACCTTTGTCTTTACATTTCTGTGCTGCAATCCTCCCCTGTTGCTTTTGGAGATGTCCTCTAGTCTGTGTGCAGATCGTGGTTTGACTGTTTGGTCCAGCTCTCGGGGTTTCTGTGCTCTTGTCCAGCTCTTAAGTGTAGTCCCAATAAATAAATGAGTGCATTCAACAATGTTTGAGGATTATCTGTCCCAAGCATACCCTTGGAACTCTTCGCATGCCTTCAAAGTATTTGTCGTTGATGAAACTAATTAATCTTCCCTTATTTCGGAGGTAATGCTGTACTGCACAAGCGATTTCACATAGAGAGTTTAGTTTGTAGTCTTCCCCATTCTACTCTTGACCTCTATGATGAAAAAAAAAAAACTCATCGCAAGTTCCTCATCTCTCATTTTCAAAATTCTTCATGTGATGTAAATTCAAATGAATTCTGGCCCAAGATTTTTTCCCTGTTTTGCTGCCAAGTTTCAAACAATGATATAGCCCTTCTGGGTTTTTTTTATGGTAATTTCTTCAGTCACTGTCCAATTACTCTTGATTCAAGGGTTTAAGAAAGCGCTCAATATTTTCAATATACTGGCTAGCATTCGCAAGTTCCTCATCAGAAACGTCCGAAAATGAAACCATCTTCAAGTCGAAGTTTGCCGTATTTTGTGTTTAATATACCATCAGTATTTTGCGCGTCTTCGGTTTCCTTGAAATTTAACTGAGTTAAAAAATACTTTCTTACGGAAGCCGATAAGTGCCAGGGTATAGAATTAATATTCATTTAACTGGTGGCCGACACTTATCAACTGGCGACCGCCACTTATTATCTGGCGGCCGCCAGTTAATTTATATGGCGGCCGCCAGTTATTCAACTCCTTTCTCTTTCTCTTCAGATGAAAGGGATGCAATCCTGTAATCTCCCTCTCCAATATTTAGTAATTTATATGTGATATACAATTAAGAGCATTATTGTTCTTCAATTGTGCTGTTAATTTACAAAGTTATATAAATGTTCACTATATCAAATGTCGACAGATTCGCGCGAGAGCAAATATTCACGTATATACTTAATATACCAACGTATTATCCACATTTTTGATAACGTTCATTTTCTGTTATTTTCATATGCAAACTAAGTTATTTTCACAAATGAAATAAGATTAATTGGCGGATTGCCCCCCCCCCCCCCCCACACACACACACACACACCTCACTCTTTTGGTGCAGGTAATGAATGGTAAAAATGAATGACGAACGGAGCCACCTCCAATTCTGGAGTACAGAGTTTGGGCAAAAGAGACATTTTTAGATTCCTTTTCTGTTTGCCAATAATTGAAGAAGACAATTTCTCCCCCGACTGTTCCTACACTTTGAAAAAACGATGCTGCGTGTTTGCGTACAATTCTAAATCTTTCAAAAATAATCACTCAACGATACGAATTAAATTGTTTTTGAAATTGGCAGCCGCCATGTGTAAATTAAGCGGCGGCCACCAGTAAATGAAGTGGTGGCCGCCAGTTAAATGAATGTTAATTCTATACCCTGGCACCTATCGGCTTCCGTACTTTCTCCATCAGTGGAAGATATGCTTATCTTACGCACAAGGGCGAACTTTCAATTGATTCAGAAACATCACATCTCCACATACATATTCTTTCTTTTTTTTCAAACCCATGTCCCCGAGGAGTTAAATGGGGTCACAAAAAGGGAAAAAAGATTTGAAAGGAAATATACGAGGAAAAAACTTTTAAAATCTTTTTCTCAAGAGCAACGGTGCTGTGTTTAGTCATAACAATATCTTTAGCATAGACAGATATTGCTCAAAGCATAACCCAGGGTTATGAAGCGGCTACAATATTGGTTAAAGTTTTACAAGGGGACGAATAGGAAATATCATCTCAAGAACCGGGCCATGTTGTTCAAATCCATCAGGGAATATGGAAATATAATGGGGAGAAACTTCAAGATTTATTTTCAAGAACAATAGCGCAATGATTAGTGATATCAATATAAAAGCATCGATAGGTAGTGCAGATTCAAGCTTGTTCAATTCATGGCTTTCGGAATGGAATAGTGCTTCAGCTGGTAGTCAAATTTTTACATGAAAATATGCCGGAAAGGAAGACCGGAAGTACACTACCTGACGACTGACTTATACCACGACGTCGACACGAAATACCCACATCAAGTCTGGAACCAAACATTAAGCGACCGTGACATATATTGTTGCTAGAAAGGTTTTAGTAACGAAGTCATCTCTGACAGTCTGAGATACATGTGATAGTTCCTGAAGCTTACGAAAAGATAACCAGGTTACTTAACATCAAAAGTCTTAAATATCCATGGTTTATTCTACAACATATTATGCAGTATGTATAGGCACAACAATATCTAAATAAAAGTAGGGGGAAAGTTATCCCGTCCATATAGACCAGAGATAGGAGTTCGACAAGGTGACGTCTCAAGCCCAAATATTTTTAAAATATTTTTGATTTTCTAAATTACTGAACGAATAAACCATAAGCTCTTTCAATCTTTCTGGAAAGAAAATAACCTCTCTTCTATATGCGGATGATCTTGCACAGTTATCAGAAAACCAGAATGGACTACAAAACAAACTAAACTTACTTGAAGAAAATTGCAACGATTGGTGCTTAGAAATTAATACCAAATAAGACAAGAGTAGTTATTTCTAATAAAAATGGCACCTAATTAAAGAAAATTTCGTGTTTGGTAATACATGTTTTGGATGTGTTAATAAATATAAATATCTATGACTAATATTATCCTCCTGTGACTAATAGGTTTTTTCAAGGAAACAAAATCTGATCTATATAATAAAGCTCTTAAAGACCTCATTCAAACTTTATAAAGACATCAAATCTATAGGTCCACCAATTGATATATTTTTACATCTTTTAGGCCATTTGGTAAAACCTATTGCCTTGTATGACTGTCAGATATGGGGAATGCTTTCGGCATGCATGCTGGAAAAAGACAGAGATTTATACGATATCTTTAAAGATTGGCAGGTAGAAAACCTGAATACATGTATCAAGTTTTGTAAACATCTACTGGGTGCCGGAAAAAGAAGTACTAATATTGCAATAATTTCTGAATTGGGTAGATATCCTATGTTCTGCTCTATAATTCAAAGTATTTTACTATATTGGCATAGACTTGAGTATTGCCCAGAATCATCCCTGTTATACAGTGCTTATACAGAGAAAATCAATCTGAATTCATATAATATAAATTGTTGGTACAAAAACATTACTTATTTCAGAAAAAGTGGGCATTTTGGTATCCGATTGCAAAAATATCAAATTCTCATTTTTCAAAAAACAAATGAAGAATCAGATACGGAAACAATTTTTACTTTACTGGTCAAAAAGTTGTGAAGCGGGTCAGAAATCAGGAAAACTTTAAACACATTCGAATAAAGAAAACTCAATATGGAAAATTACATATTTATAAAATCCCTTGAATTAAGAAAAACTCTATGTAGATTTTGAATTAGTGTACATGACCTCCGTATGGAAAGAAGATATGAATTCATAAAAAGCAATATCTGCCAGAAGATTCCTCTAGAAAGAAACAAAAGAATACGTGAATTACTAGTATGTAACCTAGATTGTATAGAAGATGAATTTTATTTCCTCACTGATTGTCCATTCTATGCTAAAAGAGATATATATGTTTTTTCATGATCTATACAGGCTCAATAATTTTTTAAAATCTATTTAACAAATAAGGACAAAACTTGGTGGATGATTAATGAGGACAAACCAGTAATTGTCAAATTGAGTGAATATTTAGTTAAAACTTTCAGAAAAAGAAGTAAAGCTTTAAAACTACAAAAATCCTTATAGTTTATTCATATGTTGGTATAATACTGATATTGTCCATTTACTTATATATACACCTGATTTGCAATTCATAGTATGTACTTGTTTCCCCCATATGCTACATCCACATGTAGTTTGCAGTTCATGTAGTTTGTAGTTAATGTTGTAATCTTTTTTTAAATTTCTTTCTTTATAAACTGTCTTGATGTTATGCCCCATGGACCCAAAATTGGAATAAACTTATCTTATACAAAATATGAAAGATCTACATCAGATACAATACCTCAGGACATATTTGAATAGGAAAGATTTTTTGTTAAGAGTAGGTCAAACTTTCAAGTCACATGCCATTGGATCACATGAAAGGTTTTGCCGTAAGGAATGTATATACAAAATATGAAAGCCCTAGTTTCAAGAGTTCAAGAGATATTGTCAAAGATATCATCGATATATATCAGCATATAAAACTTTGATTCCCTATCATGGCCCCATTCTACCCCGGGGTCATGATTTTAACAAACTCAGGAATCTCTCAACTTTTCTGTCCCACTGGTTCTTGTGAATTTTTTTAAAAGATTTTCCCTCTTTGATCCCCAATTGAGGCCCTAACCTACCCCCAGGGGGCATGGTTTTATCTAACTTGAATCTACACTATGTTAGAATGTTGTCATGTAAATAGAAGCCATCAAAGCTGATACAGAGACAGCTGTTAACATATTGCACAACCTCTTCAAGAAGATCTGGGAGGAAGAAAACGTCCCGGAGGAATGGAAAGAAAGCATCCTCATTAAGCTACCAAAGAAGGGAGATCTGAGGGACTGCAGTAACTGCCGGGGAATTATGCTCCTGTCAGTACCTGGCAAGTTCCTCAACAGGATCATTCTCGAAAGGATGAAAGAGGCAGTGGACCCAAAGCTCCGTGACCAGCAGGCTGGTTTTAGACGCAGCAGATCATGTACTGACCAGATAGCCAGTCTGCGCATCATCATCGAACAGTCACTGGAGTGGAAGTCACCCCTCTATATCAACTTCATCGACTACGAGAAAGCGTTCGACAGCGTGGACCGTGAGACACTGTGGAAGATACTGGGACACTATGGAGTACCCGAGAAGCTCGTCTCCCTGATTCGTAACACCTACCAAGGCATGACATTCAGGGTTACCCATGCTGACAAGATGTCCGTTTGAGGTCAAGACAGGAGTTCGACAAGGATGTTTGCCGTCACCATTCCTCTTCCTCTTGGTTATTGACTGGATCATGAGGACTACCACATCAGGCAGGAACAATGGTATACAGTGGACACTCCTGACGCAACCCTACGATCTAGACTTTGCCGATGACATGGCTTTCCTTTTGCACAACCACAGACAGATGCAGGACAAAACAACTCACCTTGTAACATCATCAGCAGGAACGGGACTCAAGATCAATTTGAAGAAAACAGAATTGATGAAAATCAACACCACTGTCCAATTACCAGTCACAGTAAAGGTGGTGAGTCCATCAAAGAAGATGAGTCTTTCATCTACCTGGGGAGTGTGATGAACAGACAGGATGGCACAGACCGCGACATCAAGTCAAGAATAGGCAAGGCACAAGCAGCGTTTACCATGCTAAAGAACACATGGACCTCAAAGAACATCCGCATTACTACCAAACTGCGGATCCTCAACTCCAATGTTAATTCCGCCTTCCTGTATGGAGCAGAGACATGGAGAATGACCAAAAACAACCCTGCATAAGATCCAGACATTTTACAACACTTGTCTCAGGCGCATCTTCAACATCCGATGGCCTGAAAAGATCACAAATGAACTATGGAAGAGAGTAGGGCAGGAACCTTAAGACATACAAATCGGACAGAGGAAGTGGGGCTGGATTGGACACACCCTAAGGAAGCCACCTTCCAGCACCACACGCCAGGCCCTGACCTGGAACCCACAGGGCAAGAGAAAGAGGGGACGTCCAAGAAACACCTGGAGGCGTGACTCAGAGGCAGAACTAAAAGCGCAGGACATGACCTGGCACGACGCAGCAAAAGCAGCCCAGAATCGTGTTCGTTGGAGGACTGTCGTCGATGGCCTATGTTCCTCACGGAACGACAGGCCTAAGTAAGTTACAGACAAACGACAGGTGATCAGAAAGGCTCACTTGAGCCTTCAGCTCAGCTGAAATTAGGATAAAGTGCTTAAAATCTTCTCAAGAACTATGGAACCAAAAGAGTTATATACATGCACATGCATCGATGCTTCATTATACGCCGCAAAAAAAGTTGAAGCACAAAAGTCTCATGACGCCTGTAAAATTTGTCGAATCAAAATGATGGCGCAATATGATCAACTACATATGGTGACCAACAATTCACAAAATTTCAACAAAATCCGTTGAGTGGGTGCGGAGGAGTTGCGGACGGACACCGGTATTTCTATGGGGTACAATAACAAGAGTTCCGCAATGCGGGGTAATACATGTACCCCCTCACAATGAGTGTCTACAAGATTTTTTTTCAAGTCCCATCGTGACCTTGACCTTTGGATCCCAAAATCAATACGGTTCTTCCTCTCGAAAACAATGCTACTTGTGAAGCATCCAATAAATTAAGCAAAAAATGAAGTCCTGTCATAACCTTGACCTTTTGACCCCAAAATCAATAAGGTTCTTCTTTTCCCAATTACAAAGCTACTTGTAAAATATCAAAATCGTAGCCTGTAGTGTCTACAAGCTCAGTGTTACACACACCTAAAACACGAGTGGTTCCGTTACTACACCCACTCTCACAATTCAGAGGGAATAATGAAGAGTTTTTATAAATTATTGTTCCCAGAGTTAGGACGAAGCCACAATGGGGTTTCAAAGTTTTACACAAGAGTAAATAGGAAAATGTTTTAAAAATCTTTTCAAGAACAAAGGGTGCCCATTTGATATACAAAGAATCCTCATGTAGTGTAAATTCAAGCTTACACCACGACCCTCGCTGTCTAAGTGAGGTCATAGTGGGGGAGGTAAAGTTTTACAAATAAAGTATTAGATAGTGTACATTCGAGTTGGTTCAATCCATGAACTCTGGGACCTCAGAAATATATTATCTTATCAGCAATCATAGGGGCACTTACATTATTAATAAGAAAGTGTCTGTCTGTAGTGAAAATAAACGTCTCATGCTTTAACACATCTTTTGAGGGTCAAGAAGTTTAAAGTTTCCCCAAGTTCTCGAGAACCACTAAGGCAATTTTTTTTCTCAAATCAAGGTGCAAGCATCCTCATGTATTGAGATTGGAGTTTGTCCATACTATTAAGATTCCCAGATTAAAAGGTGGAATCACCGGGGGTGGGGTTTATATGCAGTAGCTCAGGTGAGCAAGCTTACCCATGAGCCTCTATCTAATGTATCCCCCATAATATAGAAAAACTAGATATCAATTCCTTGTATTTGTACACAAGTTAGTTACTTCTATCAGCACATAAACTTTTACGTAAGATTGAAAGGCCAATGTATGTCACAGTGCCTATATCGAAAAATATCACAAACTATGAAACAGCATAGGTTTATTACTGTCAAAAACATTAGTGAATTGTCAACAGCGTATAGACCCATAAATAATAAATACAGTCAATATTAAAGCATATAGACCTATAGAAAATAAATAATAAATACAATCAACAGTTACAAACACAAATCTCTTTTGAAAAGAACACAAATTTATAAACTGTCAACTCGCATACATAATACACTGTACCATGTACAGCAACACAAATATCCTGATTGTTTACAGAAATATCAAATGCAACATTCCGACTCGGACAAAACAAACCATCACTCTTTGTCTTCCATGGCATCTAAATTCTGCATGACATAAAATAAATGCTCGTTGATAATGGTATTCAATTCTTTGGAAATATTCATCAACGTTTTAAAATTCTCCTTGTCTGCTACAACCCCGGAGGGAGTGGCCATTACGTCAGACAAATGTTTGTGCACCTGACTGATTTTCTGGAACAGCGATACATCGAGAGGCATCGGCATAACCTTGCACAGCTCGGTGAAACTACACAGCCAGTTATAGTACGCCTGGCTGCTGAAGTCCGGATGATTGACGTAATCCATGGAGGTGGAGTCCGAGGACTGATCTTGGACTGAGCTAGTTGAAGTTTCGGGATCCGGGGCTGAGCTTGTTGCAGTTTCAGGTTCCCTGTTCTGGTGAGAAAACACCTGCTTGGATTGGTCGGATTCCGTGCTCTGCCCTGAGTCTTGGTAGTGGACCTCCACCACTTGTTGTTCCAGAGACTCGGGTGCCAGTTCCTCGATAATATGGAGGTACTCCACAGGAACGCAGTCCTCGGACTTAATCGTCTGGATGTGACCATTGTCCAGAACCTCTGCGATGGTTACTACTGTTGGTTCGGACATCTGAGAACTATCAAAAGAAGACACGGGCAGAGTCTGTACTTTCTGTTCTCTTCCCTGTGAAGTCAATCCCTGAGTTTTGCTTAATGCATCATTAATCACTGAGTCGACTGACATTTCTTCCTGCCTCTCTTCATCCAGCACAGACGTCGACTCGGTGGCAGAGTAATCGTGGGGTGGTGGGTTGATAGGGACATTTTGTATGGAAGTGTTGAGATCCTGGATTAACTTCACAATTTTTTTCTGTTTCACTAGAGTATGGTGGTCACTCAGCATTGATGCTGCTATGTCCTGTTGGCTAATAGACTGGTCAGCATTAGGGAACACAAACTGTAGGGCACCTGTGCTCGTGCGGATCACCTGGACGTCATCCTTCTGGTGCAAGTGTTTCCTGCTCAGGTGAGCCTTTAATTGTCCAGCCCGTTTGAAAGATTCATAACAAAGTTGACAGACATACGGTTTGGTTCCCACGTGTTCGCGTTCGTGCCGCCTTTTACTGGAAGGGTCGCTAAATCGAGTGCCACAAACCTCGCATTCATATGGCTTTTCTCCTGTGAAAGCAAGAATTCAAATATTAGAGTAATCTCCCTTTATATATATCTTTTCAAAAAGAGATATCGATATCTCAAATATAGATAATGCAGCAATAACACATTAAATTATCATATTAATAAATGTAGATATTGACTTCAGTGAATAAACAACTAATAAATTAGATATTGACTTGACCAAATAAACTGTATGATTTTATAATAAATGTAAATATTGACTTGCCTGAATGAACAATTTTGTGTCTGTTGAGATCCGATTGATGAGCAAAGGCTTTATCACACAATTTACACTTAAATGGTCTCTCTCCTAGAAAAAAAACCAAAAACACATGAGAGTACTATGTATAATAGTAGCCTTTCTGGCCTTATAAAACTCGAAATTACAAAGCTTTCAAGAAAGACTAGATCTATTTCATAAAGGAGGTCATGTCCAAGGTCATAATTTGTCTCTGATGTTTATACTAGTGTGGATTACAGAGGCTCAAAAGTGGCACATTTCTCAGTTTTACTCAATTTTAGATAAAATGCTGTCTTTTGTGAATGTTTATTTCAGAAAACAGAGCACAGATATGGACAAATGAAATTTTTCTATCACATAATTTATGTGTGCCAGAGAGATTTATCTATGGTATAAATTTTGTCCAAGCCTGTGTTCAATGTTTCCTAGAAGAAAAACTGCGAGAAATAATGTCGTCATTTTAAATACAGCAAATGGTGGCAAAACATGTTTATGTCATAATTCCATTTTAACATCATTTTCATCAAATGGAGAATAACAAATGAGTTGTGGTAAAATTCTTGCACAAAATACATTTAATTTTGAACCAATAGCATGAATGTCGATTTCGGTGGGCCCTATTCATCTATAACTTTTCTACATTTTCTTACCTTATTTCAAATTTATAGACAATATTTCCCCAACAGAAAATAAAAACATTTTAACCTACTTTTTAGTGATATATTCTAAAATTGCAAAATAAATTCAACATTTGTACAATATTTCAGAAAATAAACATTTCTATAAGGAAGATGCAAAATTTCAAAACAAAAGACATGCACTTTGCCCTCTTTATTCACATCAACAGCCTTGACCTTCTCACCTGTGTGCATTTTCATGTGTGACCTGAGGTACATATTTTGGGAGAATTTCCGCCCACAGAGATTACAGGCAAACGGCGTATCCGAGGAGTGGGTAACAAGATGTCGTCGTAAACAGCTGATCTGCCGGAAGTTACGCTGACATATGTGACATTGGTGTGGTTTGCTGTCCGTGTGACGCGACATGTGTTCTTGTAGACTCACGTTACTGGAGAACTTGTTCTGACAGAAATTACACTGGAAAGGCTTAATACCTGCAAAAAAAATCACACTCTGTTAATAAAAGAACAAGCCTTTCCTATTGTAGAAGAACCTATCGCAGTACATGTAACAGATTTTAATCGTGGTTTGCAGTAAACTACCATGGTTGAGGTGCCTGTTGAAGAGTCTTCGTTCTAGATGGTACTTTCATTTTCTCTCCATCCTGAAGATTTTTTTTTCATGTTACACTATAGCAAGCATACAACATACAGTTGTACTATCATAAGACCAGATATAACCATTGTTGTGTTTCCGCTAACATACAATTGTACTATCATAAGACCAGATATAACCATTGTTGTGTTTCCGCTAACATCCATTTAAAATCTGAGGTAGTCAGTAGGGTATTTTCCCCCTCAAACCTTATTTTCAGAGTACACAAAGAAATCTTGTGGTATGTTTATTAAGATACTGAACATGAGGGGCACATTTTCACTATTAATTCAATGCTTTAATATCAATTAACTCTGATGTAAAGACAAGAGTTAACTCCAAAACAATGTTTAGTCAATAATCTCATGAGCAATTTGTTAGGAAATATTATTAAGATAGGGGTATAATTCAAGGTTGATTGGGTTAATAGTGGAAATATGGCAAATTTTATTTCAGGCCTAATATTCAACAATTTTGCAGACTGAATCTCATCAGTAGAGAAAATAAAATAAAGCCTGATTATGATAAAATAAATGTTTTTAAAATTGATTATAAATCTCTCCTAAGAATCAATCATGTATAAATGATGACTTTTTCCACTACCAAAACTGCCTGTGAATACAATGACAGTGACAGTGATTTAAGCAATAAAATGCTTTCTTTGTTGTTTCATCGGGTGATGAAGGTAGCTAGCACTGCAGGAAAAATTTATAACCCGCGTAAGTAGGTTATGTACATTTTTCTGCAATGATTGCTATCTTCATCATACGATGAAACAACAAAGAAAGACATTTAATTGTTTATATTTTTATGTATTTTTTAAAACTATAAACCAGAGTTAAGCACTAAAATATCATATGGTTGACCCATTCATTACGTTAAACAGAACAGCTTGACCTTGATAATGCTCCATATTTGGTAATGATTACACAGACAGGTATGTGGTACTAAAAAATGGATTGAATTAGTATGCAACAAACATGCATTCCTTGTCCATGATGAAAGCAATGTCAATTTCAAAAAAAATTTAAGAGAAAAGATTCAGTAATTACATGTAAGTAAACATTAAAGGCTCACTTGCAAGGGCACTTGATAAACTAATCTATTTAATAAGCTGCCTGTGTCAAAGTTTTATAAAGTATGCACTTTATGAAATAAATAATTGACAAGTCTACATCATACATGAAGCCTTTCTACTGTCGAGAATCAAAATACAAAATGCCCTCACAAAAAAGCAGCACTGAACCCACTGTTACATGAAATTTCAAAATAACATAAATCCCTCTAAATTCATAATTAAAAATGTTAGCAGAGGAGATATCTCATTCTGAGAAAGCTCATCGAATGGTCAATTTTCAACTGTAGTTTGAGATATAAAGAATTTGCCACAATTTCCATTATAAATGGAGAAATAATCAAACTTCAGCCCATCAATATTTTCCTATTTTGAGTAAATCTTAATAAATAATACACACTGAATCAAATTTATCTTTTTAAAGTTTAGAAATTTGAAACAAATTTAATAATTCCATAGATGCGACACACGATTCAGACACAGTTAAGGTTCTGTCTGATAGAGACTTACCTAAGTGTGACATTTTGTGTCTCCGGAGTGCTTCATTACTCCTAAATGTCTTGGTGCAGTTCTCCAAATTACAGTGGAAAGGCTTTTCTCCTAAATGGATCTTCATGTGAGTTTTCAAATTTCCTACCACCAAGAAAAAAAAACCCATTTACTACATGAAAGAAAAAGTGAGCAACCTCATTTACTGTAAAATTGGTTATTTACGCCGAGAGTTAAGGATATGTTTTTCCACGTCCAATATTACTTGGGGGGGGGGGGGGGGGGGGGGGATATGATGCAACTGCATATAAATATAATAATATTATATCAAATATTCATCACTATATTGTACGCGTGGGGGAAATTTATGCGCTTGATATGTGACAGCGTAATTAGCGTAATTTCCCCCACGCTTAAACAACTCCTTTTACAGTACACCACAATGAATGGCAATGCTACACATAATGAATGACAATGTTACACACAATGAACGACAATGTTACACACAATGAATGACAATGTTACACACAATGAATGACAATGTTACACACAATGAATGACAATGTTACACACAATGAATGGCAATGCTACACACAATGAATGGCAATGCTATGAATAAAATACAATACATATTCTGTGCTATTTTCACACATGTACTGCAAGTAGAGGACACTACTCAAATCATATGTAATATTGTTTAGAAATATATTAAAACAAAAAAATTCTTATTACAAATGGCTTGAAAACGACATTCACACAAGTTGACCAAATAATATATCAATGTTTAAAAGGGGCATAACTCCCAGAAATTAGAATGCACATCTACACAGCATGTCCATAACACATGCAAACTTACATGAAATTCTATCCAGCAGTTTTAGAGGAGTACCAACAACAAAGTTTCATCCATAAAATTCGAAATGATTCAAAAGTAGATATAATTCATATCTGCTTGAATAAAAGTTCACGGTTCATTGATATAAAAAGAGAAAAACGTTGAAATGACCTTGACACAAAAACAAGAAATGCTACTCATTTTCTGTTCTCAGAAGAATACGTACATTCTATAGTTGCTGCATACAAAATATGATATATCAACGTGCCCAATATATAGGAAACAAATCCTTTCTTAAGTAAGTGTATACATTTGTATACAGAGAGAGACGTATCTCAATTCAACAGCTGTATAACTAAGGCAGTTTTGATATGTATATATACCTTTAGATGAAAACTTTTTCACACAAACTCCACAAGAATACACCATCACTACATTGTTTTTTTTCCCGGCCCGACGCGGTTTCTTATTGAGGTAGACAGTTCGAGGTTTCTGGCTCGATTTAACGTCCGATTCCACTGGAACATTCTCACTTTGGGATTCTTTCTCCCACTCCCACGCCTCTGAACTTTCCTCTTTTTCTTCCTGCTTTATGTTGACATCTACCCCTATCCCTTCACCTCCAGTCTCCCCCGCCTCTTCTTCTGTCCTACTGCTCACTTCCTCGTCGTGCTGGAGTTTGTTATCAGTAGAATTGTGCACTATACATCCCTCGCTCTTCACTGCCTCTTCCGTCGTGTTCTGTTCTTGAGGTGAATTTGTGGTCTGACCTGTATCCAGTGCACCGGTCAGCACTTGACCATCTGTCGGTGGGTTTGAGGTCTGACCTGTGTCCAGTGCACCGGTCAGCACTTGACCATCTGTCGGTGGGTTTGTGGTCTGATCTGTGTCCAGTGTACCGGTCAGCACCTGACCCCCGTCTGTCTGCAGGATGATGTCCTCTCCCTCTAACCCTTGCTGAATGATCACAATACTGACGTCTTCATTCCCCATCCCCAAACTGTTGACTGCATTAGGATCTATAATACACAACAATGAACAAGAGATGTTTGTAAAACACGTATGTACCCCATGGTGCAAATTGAAAAGGTTTATACACACACATCATTTAATTGATAGTAGTATCATCAATTCAAAATATTGAGCAGACAATATCTTCCTATGTCAAATAGTGGATTGACCATGTGACCTAAAATCAATAGGGGTCATCTACTCCTTATGCTGTACCAGGTACCAAGTTTGGTGTCAATCAAGCAAATTCTTCTTAAAATATAAGAGACAATATATTACTATGTCAACTTCAACCATTGACCTTTGACCATGTGACCTCAAAATCAATAGGGGTCATCTTCTCCTGAAGATGTACCAGTGTACTAAGTTTGATGTCTGTCAAGCAAAGGGTTCTCAAAATATTGAGTGGACAGTATATTACTATGTCCAGTTTGACCCTTGACCTTTGACCTGGAAAACAATAAAGGTCCTCTTCTACTCATAACCAACCCACAGATGAAATATTATGATCAAGTGAATGGTTCTCAAGATATTGAGAGGACAATATGTGGTCTACCAACCAACAGGTGCAAAGCAATATGCCCCTCTTCTAGAAAGGGGGCATAAAAAAGAATACAAACAAGAAGCCCATAGGCCACATCGCTCACCTGAGTCACCTTGGTGCCCCTGCTGTTGTAATTTTTCTCAGATTTTTTTCAATCTTTATTCCAATGAAATTAAAAAATTTGACCCCTGGCATATTGTGGCCCCAAAGGGTCACAAAATAACTGAACTTGAATTCACACAACATAGGGATGCTTCAATACCCATATGACTAACATGATCTTGCTGCTCTGTAGAAGGTCAAGGTCAAAATATGAAATGAAATGTCTTGTCTTCTTATATCTCTAAACAAAATATTAAAGCTCTATCTTAAATAATTCACGAGATATTATGATGGGAGTTCATATTAAAGCTCTATCTTAAATAATTCATGAGATATTATGATGGGAGTTCACATTAAAGCTCTATCTTAAATAATTCATGAGATATTATGATGAGAGTTCGCAAGTGAACTATAGTCTAGTGTGGGCGTTTAGTTTACGCATGTCTAGTCAACTAGTGCACGCAACTGAAGTTTAGTTTAGTTCAGAAATAAAAATATGTCTGTCTGCAGCAGACCAGTTGTGGAATTGTCAATTTTGCAATGTAGTTTTTGATGATGGCTTTCAAGAATTACAGATGTACCAGCATAAATCTACAAGCTACAGCTTGTCTCTTGATAACCATTTTTTCGGGATCAAAAATTTTCCCAAAATTATGAATCATTTAATCTAAAATAGTTTTTTGATTGCATTACTTAAGCTCACATTCCAAGTGGAGAACGACTGACTTTGATCTCGATTGTTGCATTTTGGACAAGAGTTAATTGTAAAACACTGACCTAAATGAGTAAAATTGACTAAAATAACTAAAATCATGCACCTCTGTGATTTCTGTTATATATTCTTCAAAATTACTTTTCACATTCTGTCTGCCATCTTTGAATGAGATCGTGAGTACGTGATAGAATACCAAGTAAATTTCGACTAGACTCATTCACTTTCGGCAAACTAAAGCACGTTTGAGTGAACTATAGTTTTACTTTTGTGACCAGTTGGCACTCGAACTCCACCCGAAAAGGTCAAACTCTAAGGTCAAAGTCAAAAGGTTAAAATCTTTACTGCCATAAAAAAGGTTTAGTCACAAAGAATGTGCATATAAAATATGTAGTTCTGAATGCATCAATCAAAAGTTATAAGCAAGATTAAATTCTAAAATGGACAGACAGACTGGACAAAGTCTGGATGGGGTGGGGTGGGGTGGGGGGGGGGGGGGGGGGGGGGTATGGCCCTTCATTTGAAAAAAATTGCATCCTCTTTATTCAAGGATGATTTGTGCCAAGTTTTACTGTTCTGAAGATGAAAAATGTGTAAAGTTAAGACAACAAGTTACAACAGACAAATATCAATCAGAAATTACTTCAAGCTTTGTCTCAGGTAAGATAAAAATAGTAAATAATTGATATGAAACCAGCACATAAGAAGAATATACATATCTACCTTATAGCTGAGCAGACAGTGCCTTTCAAATATAAAGGTATACAGGTATAAATAGCACACCATCAGATCACTATTTTGCTTTTTTTTCTTACCTAGAGTTATTATTTCTTGTGCTACAGGGGTGTCATAGAGAGGCAGCTTTCTTGGTCTTCCTGTCATGATATTGTCATTATAGTTAGAAAATTGTCATATCTATTTACTGATTTATTCAATGAAATTAATGAACCATCTTAACAATTTATGTAAAGAAAACTATTTCTTAACATTGAAAACATCAGTGTTGACAACCAAATCCCAGTGGAGTGTGATGCTCACACAAATCTCCAAAACTTTTTATTATCCATTCCAACAGAAACTTGAGGTTTCTGTGTATACTTTATCACAAGATGCAGCATTACCCGCTTCTAGCTAACAATTCATCAACTATGAGACTGTTAAACATTGGCAAAATCTAAATTTGTAAACTTGTGCAAAATAAAGAATTTATTATCTCTGCTGAAACTCAGTAAAAAAGAAAAACGACAAGGTGATTCCTACCCCTTTTGCGTGTGGAGGTTGTGGCTGACCGCTTGACCAGGGACACACTCCGGAACTCTTCCTCAGGTGTGAAATTCTCTTCAGCCTCCTCCTCATTCTCCTCATCTACCAGGTCTGGATTCCTGTAGTCTCTGTTAGAATGGTCAATATAAATGTTTTAGCACATCAAAATTGTGTTCTGTAATGAGTACTGCACTATTCAAAACATTTCCACCACCATTTCATCAAGTTCAGATAATTATCAGCATGGTCACTGGTCAAATCTGATTAAAACAGTTCATTTTCATCAAATCATTGTCATACAACAACATAATCATAATGCTGTCCAACTCCAACCTGAATTTGCTGTAACTGATGCTTACCTAAATTTGAATGGAACATTCCGCTTCCTGGATGGGATTCTCCCGGACCTCCTCTCCTTATACACTGCTGACCGATGGGACTTCTCCTCAGGTTGTACAGATACCACCACGTGGACTGACTTGACATCTGAGGTTGCCTCCCCTGAGTTGGTGGTGGTGATGACCTGGTCACCCTGAACTGACCACATTGCCAGAGGACCTTCACTGGTATGGTCTCCATTATCTGCTGGCCCTAAATTTAAAACATATATATCAACTGCTTCTCATACAAATGTCATTAAATATTCATTTACAACATAATTATTAATGCTGCCATACTTGTGGCAGAAATTTATAGACTTCGGTGTTTTCTAATCTCTGAAGTGCTGTGTGCAGGATATAAAAATACTTAATAAACAGTCAGCCTTTGATCTTTCCAAAATAACTCAGATCATGATTGTTTTCTGTACCTAAAGTCAGACAGCTGTCAATTCAAAAAAGGGTGTGGCAGTTCATTTAAACAAACTTAAATCCTCTTTACCCAAGCATGCTTTGTGGCATGTGGGTTGAAATTAACTCTGTGATTCTTCAAAAGACATCAAAAATGTTAAAATTTTACTGATGGACATCCGTACAGATAGACAAAAGCTCACTTGAGCTCAGAATGAGAGAGCATCTAATGCACAGTAGATTCTCCCTAAAATGCAAGCTGATTGTATCCATATTGTCCATCATATGCAGAATAGAGACATTGTATACAAGTGTTTTATAACAAAGGGTAGAATAAGAACATTGTATACATAGATCCTGATGCTGTACTTTAATGTCAAATTGTAAAAGGTGTGGTACGAAAACAGCATACATTGGTTCGATCAACCAGTGTTTCAAAATTGGTTAAAAAGTTGGAATAGACCACAGGTCAATGCCAAAACAAGATGACATAGACTTCATCAAATTGGCATGTACTAGACCGCTACATTGAATAAAAATAACACTAAATCAAAACATTGTTGATCACTTCTAATGTACTTAGGAAGCATATTTTCTTTTTATTTCCATAACAATATCCTCCTTTCCTCATAATGCTTATGTTTATCAGATGTCGACTGACCAGGGCAACATATAGCAGATGGTTCAACTTCACGTTTTAAATGGGAATATCATTTATCACAAGACAGAATTACGGTCAGCGTATGTGAGAATACTCGCAATCAACACTCAAGCTGGTTAAATGCTAGTTATGATTGAATTGGTATTTTTAAACACGATTCAACAAAATTTTATTATTTTCTTTTGATTTTTCTTTTTTAAACCCAGAAAATTAGTGTAGACAATTTGATCTATCTCATTTGACATAGACTTGGTCTATGGTTAATTTTGAACACTGGATCAACTCTAAAATATGGGATCACTGTCTGGATCTATAAATGAAAGGCAACATCGAGAAAATCGAAAAACTTCAAAACAGAGTGGATTTATAATAAATGACTGCAAAAGCAGAAAACCACCTTATCACCACTATGATAAAAACCTGGAACTAGAAACACTCAAAAGATCGAGCAGCAAAGTTTGTGACCAATACTAATATGTTTGCATTATCACTATGTATAACCAACCAATCAGTTCGAAACGTTCACAGAATCAATACAAAAGCCTACAATGTCACTACTCACCAATAATATATAGAAAAAATGCCAATGTAACCAAAATTTCCCAAATGCATTCATATCTTAATGATTATTTTATAATGTACCCTGGCAGAGAAAAAAATCGATAAATTGTGAAGGACTGTATATAAACGAAAATGTGGTTGTTTTGTTATTCTTAAATTCAGTTTGGATGAAAATGACAGTATACTAAATTTTCCTAAATACTAAATTTTCCTAATTCATAAAATGATGATTTTCCCAATTACAGGGGACCCAGGTCCATTATCAGAAAGTGCTGAGACAAAATAACAATAGATAAAACCAGCAAACCCGAACCACCATTCCAACAGTATAAACAATACTGACATGAAGGAATGTCCGATAATGTAGAGTGTTTTGTACACACGGGGCAGAACAGAAGGGGATGAGGGTTGCGCACACAGGGTGAAACATGACAGAACACCCTAACCATAGAGCCGTCTCAACTCGTTTGTAAAACTTGTGCTTATTAAAAAATATATATACCCTATCCTAACTAAGCCTAGTTTTACAAGCAGAGAAACCTAACCCTGATTATCTGTTCAACGGGACAAAGGCAGGATTTAACCGCTGATTTTTACTGAATTTGTGTATTCGTCTTCATACGACCCCCTTAGATCAATAAAGAACTTCCCCACAGACGTGGGCCTCTCATACACTTGACAAATCGACCTGGTTATGTTAAACAGTAAATTTTACATTTTGTTGATGAGATATTAAGCTCAGAACTTCATATCATTAAAATTCATACACCGGTGACAAAGAACTGCTGAAAATATATCAATTTTGGTCAGAAATATTTACCTTGCGAATCAGAAATGTCGCAAGCGGCAGCCATTTTGATAGAAGGAGCCCTACGAAAACCCCGGATGATTAAGCAATACTCTGTACCTTATAGCGCGAAAATTTCAAATGTGTATTGCAAAGTAGTGGGGTGTTGCTAAAACACGGAACGGAAAAGAGAACAGAATTTTAAAAGAATTAAAATGATTAATGTAGCCAAGATAACACCCAAAAAATCGGAAGAAAATACTTTATTATGATTAAAATAAAATTTTGGGAATTTGGATTACCAGGGTAAAACAATTTTATCTTAAAATTCTGTATCATAAATTGATTACGCGCGAAGTTAAACGTCTGTATAAGAATTTACAAAGCGTTTTACAAGAATTTTCAAATGTGTTAACGAACAACGACACCTATGGGACGTACGGAAGCCGATAGGTATGGAGCGCCAAATTAACATAAACTCAAATAATTGAAAATATCTTCAATTATTTGAAGATATCATCAATTCATTTGATGCGCGCAACAATTGAATTAAAGATCTGTTCAAATAATTAATGATATCTTCAATTCTGAATTATTGTGCGCATTAATTGAATTGATGAGAGCATTAATTCTCCAACTGAATTGATGCGCGCTTCAATTGAATTAATGATCTCTTCAAATGAATTAATGATCTCTTCAAATGAATTGATGCGCGCTACAATTCAATTGAAGAGAGCAATAATTGATATAATGCACGCATTAAATCAATTGATGAGAGCAATAATTGAATTGATGCGCGCATTAATTCATTTGATGAGAGCAATAATTGATTTAATGCGCGCATTAATTCAATTATTGCTCTCTTCAATTGAATTAATGATATCTTTAATTCATTTGAAGAGAGCAATAATTTTTTTAGAGAGAGCAACTAAATAATTAAAGATATCTTCAATTCAACATATCCACAATTGAATTAATGATATCTTTAATTGAATTGTTGCTCTCTTTAAAAGAATTGATGCGCGCATTAATTCCTTATACAAAAGCATTGTAAATGATTTAAAGATATCTTCAATTGAATTAAAGAGATCATCAAATTATTTAAACCTGGCAATACATCGGATACCATGCAGTAGCAAAAAACATTCACAACCAGTGATTGTAAAGTTCCTAAACAATGATGTGAGGAAAGTGGTCATCACAAAGAGGGAGAAGCTTAATAGCAATTTCATTATGGTGGATCACATCACAAACATGAATGCACAGTTACTGAAAAAATTGAGAACAACGCGGACATGTGATTGATAGTGCATGGTACCTTAACGGGTACATACATGTATTCGCCATGGACAAAAACGGGACAAGGACATAAAATAGATGTCATCGATGACATTAATTGACAAAAAAATTCATATGTGAAAGAAGTAGAAATGAGATGACCACAAACAGAGAGGAGTTGCCAGAAATAGGTGTGATATGACATTTTTAAAAACGGTTTCTATGCGAGATTTGTGTATTCCATTGAAATATATAAACTCTGAAGTTACATATTTTATCAAAAATACGTCCGGAATACCCAAAGAATTAAACATTTAAAAATACAAGAAAGGGGGTACCGGAAGTCCTGTCCACAAGCACCTGTGATCCCTACATATGTACCAAACTGACAACGCAACTGTATGACAAACGGGGTGATTTCAGCTTCTCCATCGTCAACTTCCCATATTTATGTAGCAATATTCCATTATCACTTGCATATGGTGTTTATATATCTCAACTGATTCGATGTGCAAGAGCTTGTTCTGCGTATAGCCAGTTTTTTAATCGAGGCAAGCTACTGACAAACAAGTTGATGGTACAGGGGTTTCAACAGTCTCGATTGAAGTCAGCATTTCGCAAATTATATGGTCGTTATAACGATCTAGTTCGTCAATACAACCTATCATTGAGTCAAATGCTGTCTGACGTGTTTCATACCGATTGTTAAGCCCTTCTTGGCACACTGATTTTGACTGCGGATAACTTCGTTTACCTGACCAGGATATAGGGCTCACAGCGGCTGTGACCGGTCAACAGGGGATGCTTACTCCTCCTAGGCACCTGACCCCACCTCTGACGTGTCCAGGGGTCCCTGTTTGCCCAACTATCTATTTTGTATTGCTTATATGAGTTATGAGATTGATCACTGTTCGTTATCTTCACCTTGCATGTACATGTACAGACCTGTCTCGAACCTCTAGTTCCTATTTGAACCAAAGGTTTGGAAAGAGAGAGAGAGAGAGAGAGAGAGAGAGAGAGAGAGAGAGTTGAATAATAATTCCCACCTCTTTGGTGAACAGATTTCAAGCGAGAAAAGTTCTCTATTCTTTTTTGTAGAAAGTTTATGCAAGGAAAGGTATTTTGATTTTGAATATCTATGTAAAACAAATATTACCAATACAAATGATTATCAAATAATGGAACATTTTCCTCTATTCTTCAAGGGAATGTTTGTATTGTTATTTTCGCACACATTTCACGTCACATCACCCTGTAATTTTTGTGCTTATGTTAAAAACAGATCAGTGGATTAGCGGGTTTTTGTTTTCAATGTGTATACATGCGATGTTTATGAATCTTACGTTTTTTTGTGTGAGCTTTTCCTGTGTATATTGAAGAAGACATTGTGATCGATGTCGTGCTTATAAATGGGGAAAAACATACAAAATAGAAACGACGATCACAAATTGGGGAAAAAGGGGGGGGGGGGCTTACAGGTTGGGTATGTATTTATTATTCCTACTGTTATAGAGCCAGACTTCCCCGCATAGTGAGACTTCCCCCCAGAAGTCTGGCTCTAGAGTGAGCCTTCCCCACGGAAGTCTCGCTCTAGAGTGAGCCTCCCCCAGCAGACGTGCTATAGAATAAACCTTACCCCCAGGGGGGAGACTCACTCTAGAGCCATAACACCCTCTTGAAGTCTCGCTCTAGAGGGACACCCCCGCTTTCATCCCCTCCTATGCAAACTATGAAATAAATTTTAGTTTATCGAGCAGGGAATTACTTACCTATCTACCTCTCTACCTACCTACCTATACCTATCTATCTACCTACCTACCTACCTACCTACTTTTAAAAAAATGTTTTATTTTTGTATTTTCAACACATTTATACATACAAACATTCAAACTGTAAATCTACACTCGCTCATTCACACTTGTAATTACTCTGTGCACCTTCTGTATCAACAATAACAGTGAATTGTATATATGATATATACATGTATAATATATACATACACACACATAAATATATATACACACATAAACATACATATATACACATACACATTCAAAGATTAAGGTAATTATTTTATTTTTCATATAAATGTATTGTGATTTTCAACAAACTACTTGTCCATTATATTATCATACAATGCCCATTTACCAAGCATTTTGGATTTGCTATGAAATACATTTTGACAATATTTTTCTAAATTTCTATAGTATTTAAACAAATTAATTGCATCTGACAATTTGGGGTTAGAGTCCCGTGATCTGGAGTAATAAATGTTATTTTTTGCTAACAAAAGAAGAAAATTTTCCAAACAACTTCCATCAATATTGCCTAGTAACACACTTCTTTTTGTGATTTTATAACCTTTGACAAATGCATTGTACCATTTCACAAAATCTCTCCAGAAGGCAGATACATACACCCAGTCATCAACAATATGAGTGACTGTTTCTCTTTCACTTTTGCAAAATGAACACAAGTCATTATCTACAAGTTTAAGTTTGCGAAGGAAAGAGTTTGTAGCTACATGTATATAACACATAAGAATACGGTATTGAAAATAAATTAATTTTGTTTCTTTTGTGCATAAAGATACATTCATATAATGAAATTACCAACATTTTTCTGAAATAGTTTTATTGAGATAAGCTTCCCACTTCTCTCTTTGAGTTGTGGGGCTATGAACTCCTTTTCCTTCAAAACTTGATATAAAAATTTAACTTAAGAACTAGAGTTCATTTTCTGTAAAATACACTGATTTGGACTCAACAATTCATGATGTACTTTGCATTGTTTTTAAAATCAGCAATTTCTCTTTTAATTTCAATCCCAAGGTGTAATAACTTGCATTCCCAAAGAAGAAAAAGATAGACGCTATATAAAAAAAAAATTGGCGACCAATATCATTATTAATGTTGATTACAAAATTGGTTTTAGTGCCATAGCAAATCGTTTAAAGAAAGTACTAACAAGTATCATAAGTGACTCTCAGAAGGGTTTTATAAAGGGACGGTTTATTGGTGAAAACACTCGTTTTTTGTATGATTTGATTGACTATCTAAAAAAGGAAAATCAGCCAGGATTGTTATTATCATTAGATTTTGAAAAAGCGTTTGATTCATTGGAATGGGATTTTATTGTAAAGGCACTCAGGTCCTTCAATTTTGGGAAATCTATTGTAAAATGGTTTCTTACTCTATACGCCTCTAGTACCAGTTGTATAATTAACAATGGAAACTTATATAAATTTTTCAGTCTTGAACGAGGCTGTAGACAAGGAGATCCATTGGCACCATATATCTTTATCATTACAGTAGAATTTTTGGCAAAAGCACTTAAAGAAAATCGAAATATTAAGGGTGTAACTGTGGCTGGAAAATAAAATAAATTAGGCCAGTATGCGGACGACTCTTTTTTAACGTTAGATGGCAGTGAAAAATCGCTTAGAGAATCTATGAGAGTTATTGATATGTTTAGAATGATTTCTGGACTACGTTTAAATATTTCAAAATCACAAGCAATTTGGTTGGGGAGCAAATCAGGTTCGGTGGAAACTTTGTGTAATGATCTGAAAATAAAATGGGGAAATAGCAATTTTAAGCTCCTCGAAATAGTATTTACAAAACATCTGGAAATTAATTGTAATTATCAATCTAAAGTCAATGCCATTAAAAATTGCTAGGTTTGTGGACTAAACGGGATTTAACTCCAATAAGTAAAATCACAATTATCAAAACTTTAGCACTCCCAAAGCTCATACACTTATTTTCAGCATTGCCTGACCCACCTAAACAAGTACTGGAAGAGTTGAATAAAATATTTTTTTTAAATTTATTTGGGGATACAAGGTAGAAAAGTTGAAAAGAAATACAATTGTGGGTAATTATGATGAAGGGGGACTAAATATGGTACATTTGGCATCTTATATATCTTATATTAAGCTGAAATGGGTCAAAAGGTACCTTGCTGATAATGAGGGTATATGGCAACATATGTTGCATAGTATTTTAAATCTTAGAAATGTTGATTTCATTTTTCACCTATCCAAAGAAAAACTTAATGAGTTTGTAAATCATATTGACAATGTGTTTTGGAAAGATGTGTTTAAAGCTCTATCAAGAGTTAAAGAAAGCTCTCTTTCTGTTACAGATTATTTGAATTTAGATATAATAAACTTTGTTGATGTTAAATAATGGAATTTTAATACAAATTGGGTTGACAGAGGAATGACTTAGTTTTGCAGAATGAAACATTCAAATACTTTACTGATGTAAAAGATGTGGTTGGTACAAATAACTTTTTGAGCTATTATTGTCTTATTTCAAAAGTACCCTACCTACCAACTTACCTGCCTCTCTACCTAAAGTTGTACACGTTTAAAAGCATAACCGATATTTGTACGCAGATGAGAAGAAACATAAATTCGAAATTTCCTCATTTCATTTTTCAAACCTCTAAAACTAACCACGGCATAGGTATTGTGTGGGTCATCAAAGTTCAAGGTCTATGGGTCAAACAAAATGGCTTATCAATTCCAATGTGTTTTATTCACCGTTTTCCTCTCTTGAGTTTGATGAACGGCTTAAGCAAAATTTAATGTCCTGCTGAAAATTGTCCTGGTATCTAAACAATCTCTATAAAGTGATAGAAGCTTACCTGGAATAAATGGAGGGGGAAGTCCTGCTATGAGTGGAAGTCTGACTCTACAACTAGTGATAGAGTAGATCTTCCCACGGGGAAGTCTGGCTCTAGAGTGAGACTTCCCCGGGGGTTCTCCTGCTCTAGAGTGAGCCTTCCCCCAGGGGGAAGGCTCACTCTAGAGCCAGGCTTCCGGGGAAAGGCTCACTCTAGAGCCAGGCTTCCGGGGGAAGGCTCACTCTAGAGCCAGGCTTCCGGGGAGAAGTCTCATTATGGGGGAAGGCTCACTCCACAACACCGGCACATTTCACGTCACATCACCTTTTGTACTTTGTCACAGTTTGTGTGCTGATATCAAAAACAAATGGATCTGTGGGTTGTTGTTTTTTCTTCTTCAATACATGCGATGTTTATAAATCTTGCGTTTCTTGTGTGAGCCTATCCTTGTATATATTGAAAAGACTGTGATCGATGATGTACGTATAATGTTGTGACACAGACGGCGCTCCATAGATCTGTCACAAAGTCCATTTTCACCTCGACCGATTTCCCATCCGTCTACGTGTATCTATGACCCAGGTTTACGACAGATTCAATGACTGCAGCTTAATGTTTACACTTTGTATCTGAGCAGGTATATATAAGTTTTATAACTATTGGTAAAATTATTTCAATTTAAATTCCCCGTCAAATGCCTGTATACAAATCTGGCTGGGGAAATGAAATATCAGAAATGGCTTAGATTTAGATAAGAGCCGTATAAAATTTCAGAAAGCGGTCATAAAATAGTGATTTTCGACAACAATTTCCACTTTGGTCAACAGCAACAGTTACTGAGTAATAAAATATTGAATTTCATATATAAATTGAATTTTTCTACTTTCGTTTTAATATGTACTTTGAAAGGGGTGTTGCTAAAGCGCGGATCAGAAAATGGAATGGAAGACGGAACGGAACGGAATTTAAGAATTAGAATGATTACTGTAGATAAGATAACGCCAAAAAATGGGGGGTTGGGGGGGGGGTTAATTCATTTTTATTTAAACCCACAATTTGGGAATTGTTTACATACGATAAAACAACTTTATCTTAAAATTTTGCATCATAAATTGATTAAGCGAATTAAGTTAAACGTTTGTATCAGAATTTACATACAGGTATAGCGTTTTACAAAAGTTTTGAAATTTCGGCATTGACAGAGGTGTTAGCGAGCAGTGATACCTATGGGTAGAGAACGAAAAGAACACTTGTGGTTTATACCCCCCCCCCCCCCCCATGACAACAAGTTAAACATCTTGTGTTTGATTTTTTTTTAATTAAGGTCGATCGATCCTCATGTGACTTATCAATAATAATGGTTAAAAGTGCAAAAACTGTATCAATTTCCATTCAATATAGTTCAATTTATACAATAACCATAGAAAATGTGTATGTTGCCACATTTTTAAAGATGTCAGACATAGAAAAAAAAAAAACGGAAGTATATGTTAACATCAGAAAATCACACATTTTCGTTGTACAGAAGAATTAAAATAAATAAAACCTTGTTGAAATGACAAATTTTAAATGTCCACAGTTTAAGAAAACTGTTAATTCATAAATTTGTGTAAATTAATTGTGGATATTAGGGAAATCATGTATAATAGACATGCAGTAGTTAGAAATACCAGCATAGGAGTTATTGCCCTTGACAACATTTTTTTAATTATAAAGAATTGATTATCTATAGAAAATATACACTTTTTCAATATCAATAGTTTACCAAATTTTTTATTTTATGTAGTAAATAAAATTCCTCTGAAGATATATTTCTTTCATGCGCAAAGTTTAATTTGATAAAGATTTTTGCAAAAACCTATGACATCACACAAGGATCGATTAACCTTAACAGACCGTGCAGCACTCAAATCCTAAATAGAGAGGACTTCTGGTTGTTCATTTCTAAACTAAATACTTGTATATCATAAAATCTAGATTAAAAATGAGGTGGCTTTTAATTCCATTCAAGCAAAAATTCTGTGTTAGCCTTTTAGTCATTTCATGTATTATGAAATAAATATGTTGATTCCTATTACTATGGGTCTTAAACTTCACCCTAGTTTACATTGATTCTGTTTCAATTATCGGCTGTACCTCTTCAGTCCGCTAATAGGATCACTAATAGGATATCGGTAAATGTACGGACTTTTACATAGATTCATCCTAAACGAGGCAAACCTTTTTCCACACCGACTCGTTCGCTTTGAAATTTGATGTGATACATAAGTGTATATTGTACCAGGTGTACATATAAAAGTAAATTCAAATTCAGTTATCTTAAACATATCTAGTTCGATTAAAAGCACGTTCGATTTAAAAAGGCTATGTTTGGGGAGAAATTGTTAAAAAAATTATTTTATCTTTTATAATGTTGTTTTCGGGGGTGGGGGGTGGGGAAGGGTGCACCTTTTATTCATTGGGTAGGCTTATAAAATCTTTTCTTAGGGTAGCAGCCAGAATAAAGTAATAAAATTTGAAAGGGGTTCAATTATAATGATAATAATTCAAATCTTTTTAGTATGTTTATCTTTTTTTCTTCATTTGTGAAACAACATATACTGTCACAATCGGGGGGGGGGGGGGGGGGGGGGGGTGACAAAGCCGGGAAAAGGGATGGTACCAACAGGCGCTTGCTTAATATTTTTATTAAAAATTACTATGCCAAATATTAAGCAAGCACCTGTACATTAGTACATTCATCCACAAATCCACTGTTTTTAAAAACATGATAAGAAATGGTGGATTCTGAGGATGACTTCCTGTTCTCTCTGCAATTTCTGCTTCCCTTGTTCATAATAAGCCTTTTGATTTTATAAAATGCTGACCTCATAACATTATTCAAGCTCCGGTCAACCCAGTATACTCCGTTACGCTACAACCCCAATATCATTATTCGAAGGGGAAAGCATCTTCACAAGTCAAGGGTTATTGATTCGTTACCTCGCACTAACCCTTGACATCAGTCACTATCTAAAAGTTGGGCTCGAGAAGAAGGATGACGCAATACGCTAAAATAAAGTCCCGGAGAATTGACACTGTACGGAGTTTGAACATTATTGCATAAGATATTTTACGTTTTCCGTTCCTTTCCGTCTTCCGTTCCGTTTTTCGTTCCGCGTTTTAGCAACACCCACTCTGCAAGTGGAAACTTGATTCTGTTTTCCTAGTTTTGTTTTATTTTTGGGAAACAAGATAAGCACATTTACATGCACATGCAATCCCCTCTGTCTATCGGTAAAGTTAAAAAAAGAAAAGAAAAACTTTTTTAAAAAGATATCATATTAGATCTAGAACTGTTACGTTTTTTTATTCTGATTATTTACGTTTTGTCTACAATCTACAGATGTCCAGACGGGACATAAAGTTTGCCCAGCACTATGTGGAGTGTACACAGTGTGAGGCGAACGCTGAATATTACTGTAACACCTGTACCGACAACCTGTGTCAGGTATGCCGGGACCGTCACACCAAGAGCAACGCCACCAGATCCCACGTCATCGTCCCCTACCAGGAGAGGCAGACGACATCTCCAAACACCGAATCCTGTCACATCCATCCAGAATTCTCTTATGACATGGCGTGTCAGAAATGCAATCTTCCGGTCTGCATCAGGTGTATGAAAGAAAACCATAAAGATCACACATTTAGAAACATTGAGGGCATATTGAAAAACACCGAGAAATCCTGCAGAGACAAGATACAAAACGCGAAGAAGAATATCCTCCCAAATCTGCGTGACCGCTTAAAGAAATTATCTGACCAGAGAACAAATTCCAAGGAGAAAAGAACCGACATAAGGAGACGACTGCGAGAAGATGCAAAACAGATTAAGGATTTAGTAGACACCATTCTCCAGGAGAAACTCGGAGATCTTGATATCAGCGACAAATCCCTGGATGAGGAATTCGAAAATCAAACAGCCATTATATCTCGATTTATATCCAACTATGAAGATTTCATTGATGGATTTGAAGATGAAGAAAAACGACCGTACGAGAAGCTAGCGCTGCGAAATGAAATACTCCAGTCTGAAGTTACAGAGCCTGAATTACCAAGCCTAGAAAATCCTCAGTACCAACCAGAAATCATCAACAAGGACGGGGTCATGAAGCTGTTTGGAAAACTAAGTATGCCGAAGAAATCTGTGTATGAAAAACCAAAACAACAAATCTCAAAAAAACAAAACGTGTCAAAAGATATTTCTATAAGTTCTGTAAAAAGTCTCGAATTCGATGTACCCTCTAGATATTTACGTCAGATTTCCTGTGTATCTGTAGACCAAGTTTGGGTTGGAGATGACGAAGGCCAGATCATGCTCATGGACAAGACTGGAAACAAACTGGACGAGATTAAAACAGAGCAGTCCTCATTGTTCGGTTATCACGCTGTAACTCACGACGGTGATCTGCTGTATATCGACAGAACAAACGACAGCATCAAGAAATACACATCAGACAGGAAGACCACAACTGTAATCACAACCACGGGAAACTGGAGGCCCCGCAGTGTGTACTCCTCCCACAGGACCGGCGACATACTGGTGGGGATGATGTTTGGTGCCGGGAGAGTGGTCCGGTACAACAAGGAGGGTCGTGAGCTGTGGCAGAGTCAGTACGACGCCCAGGGTCAGCTTCTTTATGAATATCCTACATATATAACAGAAAACGTGAACGGCGACATCTGCACGTCAGACGGTACTGGTGATAATGACGCCGTGGTGGTGGTGGACAGGGACGGGAATCACCGGTTCTCCTACAGAGGGCGTCAGGACGGATCAGAATTCACTCAATATGGAATATGTACCGACGTCCAGGGGCGGATCCTAGTGGTAGTCAATGCTGACAGCGTCCACATGATTGATCAGAACGGAGAGTTTATCACCGTCCTACTGACCAGTGATCACAGAATATCTAGTGAATACGGACTGTGTACAGACAGTGACAATAATATCTGGCTTTGTGGAGACGGTAGAGTCAAAATGTACAAGTATTTGAATTAGTCGTGAAGTCACTGTGTCGGCTACTGTCCCTGTTTGTTGATTGAAGTAACAGTGCGCAGATTTACATATAATAACAATTGAAAGATTACACCAGTTACTTCCTCAAATTCTAAGAAACATGAATTCTGAAAATATGCGCAGGAAAAGACCACACAATTCAAAGTTTTTAAACAAATGGACGGAAAACTGTTTTATCCCGTGATTTGTTTGAAAATCTTAAAACTAGTGCTTAGTAAGCGTCTGTTATAAAATATTTACTTTTGCTAAAAACAATAAATTCAATATTTGTTTCATTCAGTCAACTTTTTCATATTGAAGAATTTGATTATCAGAGTTCAAAAAACTACATAATTTTATTCTTGAACATTTGGTTGCGAAAAAGATCTTATCCTAACAATGTAAATAGTTACAATAAAATACAAAGGCTACAAATCTATAGAAACACAATGTAAACAAAATCCTGAATAAAATAAACATCGTACTGGTGTAGAAACCGCTACTGATATAATTACAATTAATTATACAAACTACATTAATGGGTTCAGTTGCAACGCTTAATGCTACAGATTATCGCATTAACGGTCAACAACATAAACCGTTAATGATACAATCCCCCCTAATGAAACATTGGTATCATTAAGCGCTCCACTTGCAGTGTTGTTTTCATTCATTCATTCATACTTTATTTCCTCCCTTAGGAGATTATGAAGAAAATACATTTACATCAATATAATTACAAATACATGTACATACAAAGAAAGAAAGAAAAGAGAAAAACACATTATGTACACAATATAAACAAAAATAGAAAAGAATAGGATATCCTTAGTTGTACACCTCAACAGATGAGTACATATGGTAGCAGCTGTCCCTTTTAAAGCCAAAGCATATTTAATATAGATATAATTACTGCAGTGAGCATCTGTAGTATAGGGCTGAAGTGCTGCGTCCCAATTTTAAGTTCAGCAGACGGAATGATGTGTCGTCCATCTTATTTAAAGGTGTAGATATTTGGCCACCAAGAACAAGGTACCATTCAAATTCCGAGAGCCCACAGAGTTCTGCACACAGTTCGACACTGAAGTTATTAGCGATGGCGTTCCACCACTGTTCTCGTATGCTGGCGGTACTTAGACACAAACAACATCCATGAATGAATTACCACATAAATGACAGAAATGAACAAGGCCATTTACATGCATACCAGTATATATTTTGCATATGAATTTGCAAAGTTCAATGTTACCTAATTTCCAAATTGTGGCAGGTTTTATATCTGAAAATATTTGAATAAATGGAAATCCGGACTGTTCATCCTCAATTGCCGCTGGTCTTGGTGATACAATGATACGGTATTTCTGGATATCCTTTTCCAGGATAACTTATCTGGGAAGAATCCGTTGTCAAGCCATGTACTTATATAATTGGTAAGATTGTATGTTTGCAAGGTTTGAATGATATCTGGAATAAAACCATATTGGACTTCTGAAAGGTTTTGCCAGTAAGTAAATAATCGAGTCAAGAATATTTTCTTTGGTAGAGTGTTTATGTCCATTCTTTGAATCATTAAGTGAAATCTGATTTTGAGTTTTAATTATTTTGGTGACAATATTTTTTTAAATCATTATAATCATATAGACAGTTTTCTTTATATACATGTACTTTTTCCAGCTGAAATTTTGGGATTTTTTTTTAATCATTAAAAGGTGTCCAGTAGAAAAATAAATAAATTGGATGTTAATTACATGTAAGAGATGAATTGTTCATATCTAGAATGTAATTTTATCAAGAATTAGAGACGAAAGAAAGAACACAAAATTATGAATTTATAATTTGATTATCAAAAAGTGTTTGATTGCTTGAATTATTTTGGTTGCCGTACCGGTGTTATCTAGTGAGACTTCCCCCGGAAAACTGGCTACATAATGAGAACCCCCCCCCCCCACCCGAAAGACTGGTTATATAGTGAGACCCCCCACCCCGGAAAACTGGTTATATAGTGAGACACCCCCAACCCCCGGAAAACTGGTTATTTAGTGAGAACACCCCCCCCCCCCTCGGAAAACTGGCTATATAGTGAGACCCCCCCCCCCCGGAAAACTGGTTATATATTGAGACCCCCCCCCCCCGGGAACTGGTTATATAGTGAGACCTCCCCGGAAAACTGGTTATATAGTGAGACCCCCCCACCGGAAAACTGGCTGTATAGTGAGAGTTCCCCCGGAAGACTGGCTATATAGTGAGACCCCCCCCCCCGGAAGACTGGCTACATAATGAGAACCCCCCCCCACCCGAAAGACTGGTTATATAGTGAGACCCCCCACCCCGGAAAACTGGTTATATAGTGAGACACCCCCAACCCCCGGAAAACTGGTTATTTAGTGAGAACACAACACCCCCCTCGGAAAACTGGCTATATAGTGAGACACCCCCCACCCCCGGAAAACTGGTTATATATTGAGACCCCCCCCCCCCCCCGGGGAACTGGTTATATAGTGAGACCTCCCCGGAAAACTGGTTATATAGTGAGACCCCCCCCCCCCGGAAAACTGGCTGTATAGTGAGAGTTCCCCCGGAAGACTGGCTATATAGTGAGACCCCCCCCCCCCGGAAGACTGGCTACATAATGAGAACCCCCCCCCCCCCCGGAAGACTGGCTATATAGTTAGACTTCCCCTCGGAAGACTGGCTATATAGGGAGACCCCCACGGAAGACTGGCTATATAGTGAGACCCCCACGGAAGACTGGCTATATAGTGAGACCCCCACGGAAGACTGGCTATATAGTGAGACCCCCACGGAAGACTGGCTATATAGTGAGACTTCCCCCACGGAAGACTGGCTATATAGTGAGACTTCCCCACGGAAGACTGGCTATATAGTGAGACTTCCCCCGGGAGACTGACTATATAGAAATATTTCCCCCGGAAGAATGGGTATATTGTGATACTTCCCCTGTGGACGTCTCACTATATGGCCAGTCTTCCCCCTTTATAGTGAGGGTCCCCCCTTTATTTTAGCAATTACATGTACCAGAATAGTCCTTTTTGCTATAATTTACACGTGTTTATTGAAATACAAGCACGGTTTCATTTATGCACTTTACCAAAACACAATGTCTGGAAATTTTGTATCTTTAAAATGACCGGTTTTCTATCAGTCCAACGATATCACTGTTTCTCAGTCAGTGCACGAGGTTGTGTTAAGAATGAATATTTTCATATCTCAACATGTCAACGCCACTTCTGATATCCAACGGGGACAACATCAATTTGAAATGTCACAATATAACCAATCTATATGATCATAATTAAAGATATATGATATTCTATCATGGCGCGCAATCATGTTCAGCTTAAGAAGGGTGGGGGCGGGAGGGGACGTTGACCAATCCTCAGAGGCAGTCCGCCGTTATGTCTTCAGTGTGTGCACGACTAAGCCCTGATGGGGGTACGGGATGAAGCCTCTGATGTGATAGAGTAGACTCCCCTCTGAAAACTTGGTCATTTAGTATTAATTCAGGATAATGGAGGACTCGGAGGAGTATTTGCGACCTATATATTAGTGATGGGCAATCGGATCAAAAACTATAATCGATTGTCGGCAATAATCGGATACATGTAATCGATTAATAATTGATTATAATCGGAATTGGCATTTAAGTGTTTTCCCCTCAAATTAGATGTAACAGAATCATTAAATGTATGGAAACAACATTTGAATTCTTCTTTGTTTCATTTGTTCACTGGTAAATAAATCAGAATTTCAATATATCAAGTAATGGAATTTAACTATAATCTCAATGTACAAAGATATCAGAGATAGGCTCCTTTATTTCGTTGTTGTTACCGTCCTTCATACATGTATCTCCAGCCATTTTGTTTGCTTACTTTTGATCGGGTTTGACATACAGAAAATAAAATTTGAACAAAGTTGAAGTGATTTTCGGATTTTGTTTGGTTAACGCTGTCGGCGACTTTTATTTTGTAATCGATTAGTAGTAACTATATATGTTGAAAATTCAAAAGTTATCCTCTACCCACAGTTTGATTAATCGTCTATGTAAAGGGTATATAAGCCAAAAACTGTCCATTCTGTTAGAGAAAGAACTGATCGAGGCCCCTACGGGCCTCGATCAGTTCTTTCTCTTACAGAATGGACAGTTTGAGGCTTATATCCTATTTAAAACATTACATCTTTTGTTCTAAGAATGGACAGACTCAGGAAACCCATCGACAATGGTAATTAGGAATAAGGCTATTTTGAATAGTCTGACAATATAACCAGTCTTGTGTAGAATTCTGTTTCTTTTGCTCACTTATTGGACAGTGTCAGGTTCATGTGTAAGTAGACTTACTCTTCTACTGCAGGTTTTATATTCACTCTCTCTATAGTACTGAGCCATATCAACATGTCTTCCTCTGATGGGAATCTCGAACATTTTCATTGCACAATAAAAAATTAAGGATTTTAGTGAAAGTATCGCAAATATGTGTTATATTCTGGATGTGGAGGGTGAGAAAGTTATGGAGCCAAATTTTGATCTGAAAAGCATTTTGGATGAGGTAATAATTGACGCCAGCCAAAAGAACCCAATACGCCTATCTCCTGCAACGAAATTATACATGAAAGCGAAAATAATAATTTAGATTTAGAATATGCTAATAAAGAAAACATAAATCAAAGTACTGAAAGTACTGAAAAGCGCTAAACTGACTTCATGAATTCTGTATGTAATGTTAATGAGCAGGAACAACATTAAAAAAAAAGTGTGCTGCGCTCATTCCGGAATTTTATATTCCGTGGATGAGTCGGGAATTAGTTTCTTGTTTAGTTTTTGACTCGCTGCATGGTTGCACGAGTCATCATAATCTTATCGCATTCCAAGCGTAATTCTGGCCTCCTTAAAGAGTAAGTTTACTTTCTATGTCTTTAATAAGTGTTTGTTTACATATTTATATATTGCACACACCGTTGTTTTGCATAAATGGTGCATATTCTCCAAGTGTACTAAGTGACCCGATTTGTGTATTGCTATATTTAACATGGCGGCGGGTCAGTTCAAAATGTTGTTTACCATATTCTCATGTCAGTTTTTTCCTTGATACATTTCATGTAAGATTATTATTATCAGCTTTAGGACTACATTTATACTAGTAACATTATTCAGTTCATAGGTGCTTACTTTGTGGATAATTTGTAGAGTTACCTTTTATGCATTACATACATGTATCTAGTGCAAGTGCACTCCAGTATTGAAATCCTGTTTGTTAAATCAGTAAAATGTATTACACACTTACAACCTGTAAAGTACAGAAAATTTCTCACGTTATTAATGTACAGATGGTCTTGTTTGCTTATCTTGTAATTCCATATTAAATTACTTATATGTTAGACACATGCACTATGTTTATGCATTGTTGTATTACATTGCGCATTGTAACTATTGTAGTTTTCACCCTCTACGGAGGTTTGGATGGAATAAAGACATCACAGTGAAAATCTTTATCCCTGGCCAAGCCAGTTGTGAACCGGATGGAACTACGCAAAGAGAGAATAATGACTTCTCCAGGAACTCAGTTGTATGAGGAAACCATGTCAAGATACATAGCAAGGCTGCTAAGTATTAGGAAGGATACAGAACGCATAATATCTGGAGCAGAGGATGGTGTAGATCTCGCTAAGTGTAAGGATATTGTTGATTCTGTGCGAGGACTTTTTCATAAATACGAACTGGTGGCTAAGGAATTCATCATATATCTACAAGGCAGTAGAACACAGACAAGTGAACAGGAACTATTGTCTCAGAGTGAACTTTTATCCGCCCTACGTTCCAAAGTCGAGGACTTCGTTGATCACATCATGTCTCTTATGCCAAAACCTAAATCAGTTAAATCCGGCAACTCAACACAGATATCTAGACAATCATCTCATCTCACAGCCATGTGGTTGCAGCATACAGCCAATGTAGAAAAAGCGAAAACACATCTCAAATATGCTGAAGAGGAAGCAGAACTCATCAGACAGGAAGCAGCAGTGAAAGCAAGTAGAACTTTGTTAACGATGAAGAGAGAACTCGAGGAAGCCCAGTCTGGATTGGGAGCTATTTGTAAAGTGTTGGACTTTTCGTCTTCCAATGAGCCTCATGGAGGCAGACCTGGTAGTTATCAACCACCATCAGTACACTCAGACCAAAACAACGCCTGCATTTCCAAGTATGTGTTGGATAACATCAACCACAGTGAGCCTCCACCTGAGGAACCATCACCGGAGAATCCACCACCCCAGGGACCATCCCTCACTCCTGAGAAAAGCAATCATCAAGAAATTGCACAAAGAACAGTAGATCCAACAAGTATTTCTCATGACAGATCACACATGGAGCTAGCTCATACTTCAGAGACATTAAACCCCAGAGCCGTCCCATTTACGCCAGTGACCAGAGCGAGTGAGGCTGCGGACTTGGCCAAGTTAGTGGCTAAGAACCAGCTATTACCTAAGAGACTATGGCAATTCAACGATGAGCCCGCACGCTATCTTACTTGGAAATACAGCTTTCTGAATGTGATGGACGAGATTAACGCTAGTACCTTAGAACAGTTAGATCTACTTGTGAACCACCTTGGAACAGAGTCTCGAAGGCAAGGAGAAAATATTAGAGCTTCAAACCCAAGGATGCCACAAAGGGCAGTGGACGAAATATGGAAGCGCCTTGATGCAGAATATGGTAGCGCCGAGACGATTGAAAGGTCACTGAAGAGGAGAATCCAGGAATTTCCGTTACTTACAGACACCGATACAAAGCGTTATTTCGACCTCTTTGACGTGGCCTCAGAAGTTGATTCTATTAAAAGGGACCCCATATTCGGAACCGCTTTCGCATATTTCGACACATCAAGTGGCACAAATGAGTTCGTCAGAAAACACCTACGTGAAAAATGGGCTACAGAATGTGATCGTTACAAGACTAGATGTTGTGTCAGCCAAGCACCCTTTTCACTCTTGATTGAATTTCTACGAAACACTTCGAGACTACGGAATGACCCAAGTTTCATGTACGAAAACCAAGTCAGTTTTCCCCCAGCTAGCAGTCGTCAACAAGATCAGACTTCAAAGACGAGAAGCACTCAAGTACGTAGCGATAAGCCTTCCATCAACCCAAGTGTTTATAGTAGGAAAACTGAGGTCAATCACGTGTCGTGTCCTATTCATGGGAACAATTCCAGTCATTCTCTCAAGGAATGTTCGAAATTTCGTCAGAAGTCTTACAAAGACAGGAAAGACTATCTATTCAAAAATGGACTTTGTTTAAAGTGCTGTGGCGAAAAGAGGCATTTGCGTAAGAACTGTCGAGAAACTGTTAAATGTGACCAGTGTTGTTCAACAGACCATGTGTCAGTTCTTCACCCTGACCCTGGGAAACATCACGAGGGGGAGAAACACGAGTCATCCTTTCAGTTACCTGCAGTAAAATCGCTGTGTACGGAAGTGTGCAAAACCTACCATAGTACAAGTAAATCGTGTGCTAAGATCGTGCTTGTTAATGTCTATCCCAAAGGACAAAGATGCTTAGCCCGTAAGGTGTATTGCATCATCGACGACCAAAGCAATAGATCATTAGCGACTTCCCTGTTTTTTTATTCATTTGGAGAGCATGGACCAGAATACCATTACGTTTTGTCATCTTGTGCTGGAACGACAACAGCGTCCGGACGTAGATTGCAGGGATATGTCGTTGAATCCATTTTGGATCCGTACAAACTTGACTTACCATGCTTGATCGAATGTAATGACATTCCAAACAATCGCTCAGAAATTCCATCACCCTCAGTGGCACGTGCATACCAACATCTACTTGACATTGAGCCGTCTATACCTGAGCTAGATGACAACGCATCTATAGAGTTATTGATAGGGAGGGACCTAATTACAGCTCACCATGTTTTGGACCAGAGGATTGGAGGAGATGATCTACCATATGGCCAAAAGTTACCATTAGGGTGGGTTATCATAGGGGATGTATGCCTTGATCAAACTCACTTACCAGAAACTATCACTGTGAACAAGACTTCATTACTAGCTGATGGTCGCGCAACTTACCTGTGCCCATGTGACAATGTACTTGACATCAAGGAGGATGTTGTATTTCTCAGAACTCCCGGAGATAACAAGCTAGGTTTATCTATTGAAGATTGCAAATTTCTAGAAGTCATGGACTCTGGTTTTCAAAGCCGGGAAAAGGGATGGTACCAACAGGCGCTTGCTTAATATTTTTATTAAAAATTACTATGCCAAATATTAAGCAAGCACCTGTACATTAGTACATTCATCCACAAATCCACTGTTTTTAAAAACATGATAAGAAATGGTGGATTCCGAGGATGACTTCATGTTCTCTCTGCAATTTCTGCTTCCCTTGTTCATAATAAGCCTTTTGATTTTATAAAATGCTGACCTCCTCATAACATTATTCAAACTCCGGTCAGCCCAGTATACTCCGTTACGCTACAACTCCAATATCATTATTCGAAGGGGAAAGTAGTCCCGGAGAATTGACACTGTACGGAGTTTGAACATTATTGCATAAGATATTTTACGTTTTCCGTTCATTTCCGTCTTCCGTTCCGTTTTTCGTTTCGCGTTTTAGCAACACCCACTTTGCAAGCGGAAAGTTGATTCTGTTTTCCTAGTTTTGTTTTATTTTTGGGAAACAAGATAAGCATATTTACATGCACATGCAGTCCCCTCTGTCTATCGGTAAAGTTAAAAAAAGAAAAGAAAAACTTTTAAGATATCATATTAGATCTAGAACTGTTACGGTTTTTTTATTCTGATTATTCACGTTTTGTCTACAATCTACAGATGTCCAGACGGGACATAAAGTTTGCCCAGCACTATGTGGAATGTACACAGTGTGAGGCGAACGCTGAATATTACTGTAACACCTGTACCGACAACCTGTGTCAGGTATGCCGGGACCGTCACACCAAGAGCAACGCCACCAGATCCCACGTCATCGTCCCCTACCAGGAGAGGCCGACGACATCTCCAAACACCGAATCCTGTCACATCCATCCAGAATTCTCTTATGACATGGCGTGTCAGGAATGCAATCTTCCGGTCTGCATCAGGTGTATGAAAGAAAACCATAAAGATCACACATTTAGAAACATTGAGGGCATATTGAAAGACACCGAGAAACCCTGCAGAGACAAGATACAAAACGCGAAGAAGAATATCCTCCCAAAACTACGTGACCGCTTAAAGAAATTATCTGACCAGAGAACAAATTCCAAGGAGAAAAGAACCGACATAAGGAGACGACTGCGAGAAGATGCAAAACAGATTAAGGATTTAGTAGACACCATTCTCCAGGAGAAACTCGGAGATCTTGATATCAGCGACAAATCCCTGGATGAGGAATTCGAAAATCAAACAGCCATTATATCTCGATTTATATCCAACTATGAAGATTTCATTGATGGATTTGAAGATGAAGAAAAACGACCGTACGAGAAGCTAGCGCTGCGAAATGAAATACTCCAGTCTGAAGTTACAGAGCCTGAATTACCAAGCCTAGAAAATCCTCAGTACCAACCAGAAATCATCAACAAGGACGGGGTCATGAAGCTGTTTGGAAAACTAAGTATGCCGAAGAAATCTGTGTATGAAAAACCAAAACAACAAATCTCAAAAAAACAAAACGTGTCAAAAGATATTTCTATAAGTTCTGTAAAAAGTCTCGAATTCGATGTACCCTCTAGATATTTACGTCAGATTTCCTGTGTATCTGTAGACCAAGTTTGGGTTGGAGATGACAAAGGCCAGATCATGCTCATGGACAAGACTGGAAACAAACTGGACGAGATTAAAACAGATCCGATTTTATTGCACGGTTATCACGCTGTAACTTACGATGGTGATCTACTGTACATCGACAAATCAAACAACATCAAGAAATACACATCAGACAGGAAGACCACAACTGTAATCACAACCACGGGAGACTGGTTGCCTCTCTGTGTGTACTCCTCCCACAGGAACGGCGACATACTGGTGGGGATGATGTTTGGTGCCGGGAGAGTGGTCCGATACAACAAGGAGGGTCGTGAGCTGTGGCAGAGTCAGTACGACGCCCAGGGTCAGCCTCTTTATGGTATTCCTAACTATATAACAGAAAACGTGAACGGCGACATCTGCACGTCAAACGGTATCCCCAATCAAGCCGTGGTGGTGGTGGACAGGGACGGAAATCACCGGTTCTCCTACAGAGGGCGTCAGGACGAATCAGAATTCATTCCTTGGGGAATCTGTACCGACGTCCAGGGGCGGATCCTAGTGGTAGTCAATGGTGACAGCGTCCACATGATTGATCAGAACGGAGAGTTTATCACCGTCCTACTGACCAGTGATCACAGAATATCTAGTGAATACGGACTGTGTACAGACAGTGACAATAATATCTGGCTTTGTGGAGACGGTAGAGTCAAAATGTACAAGTATTTGAATTAGTCGTGAAGTCACTGTGTCGGCTACTGTCCCTGTTTGTTGATTGAAGTAACAGTGCGCAGATTTACATATAATAACAATTGAAAGATTACACCAGTTACTTCCTCAAATTCTAAGAAACATGAATTCTGAAAATATGCGCAGGAAAAGACCACACAATTCAAAGTTTTTAAACAAATGGACGGAAAACTGTTTTATCCCGTGATTTGTTTGAAAATCTTAAAACTAGTGCTTAGTAAGCGTCTGTTATAAAATATTTACTTTTGCTAAAAACAATAAATTCAATATTTGTTTCATTCAGTCAACTTTTTCATATTGAAGAATTTGATTATCAGAGTTCAAAAAACTACATAATTTTATTCTTGAACATTTGGTTGCGAAAAAGATCTTATCCTAACAATGTAAATAGTTACAATAAAATACAAAGGCTACAAATCTATAGAAACTCAATGTAAACAAAATCCTGAATAAAATAAACATCGTACTGGTGTAGAAACCGCTACTGATATAATTACAATTAATTATACAAACTACATTAATGGGTTCAGTTGCAACGCTTAATGCTACAGATTATCGCATTAACGGTCAACAACATAAACCGTTAATGATACAATCCCCCCTAATGAAACATTGGTATCATTAAGCGCTCCACTTGCAGTGTTGTTTTCATTCATTCATTCATACTTTATTTCCTCCCTTAGGAGATTATGAAGAAAATACATTTACATCAATATAATTACAAATACATGTACATACAAAGAAAGAAAGGAGTAAAACACATTATGTACACAATATAACCAAAAATAGAAAAGAATAGGATATTCTTAGTTGTACACCTCAACAGATGAGTACATATGGTAGCAGCTGTCCCTTTTAAAGCCAAAGCATATTTAATATAGATATAATTACTGCAGTGAGCATCTGTAGTATAGGGCTGAAGTGCTGCGCACCATGCAATATTTAAAAGTTCAGCAGACGGAATGATGTGGCGTCCATCTTATTTAAAGGTGTAGATATTTGGCCACCAAGAACAAGGTACCATTCAAATTCCGAGAGCCCACAGAGTTCTGCACACAGTTCGACACTGAAGTTATTAGCGATGGCGTTCCACCACTGTTCTCGTATGCTGGTAGTACTTGGACATGAACAAGACGAATGACAGAAAACATCCGTGAACGAATTACCGCAGAAATGAACAAGGCCATTTACATGCATACCTGTATATACTTTGCATATGAATTTTCAAAGTTCAATGTTACCTAATTTCCAAATTGTGGCAGGTTTTATATCTGAAAATATTTGAATAAATGGAAATCCGGACTGTTCATCCTCAATTGCCGCTGGTCTTGGTGATACAATGATACAGTATTTCTGGATATCCTTTTCCAGGATAACTTATCGGGGAAGAATCCGTTGTCAAGCCATGTACTTATATAATTGGTAAGATTGTATGTTTGCAAGGTTTGAATGATATCTGGAATAAAACCATATTGGACTTCTGAAAGGTTTTGCCAGTAAGAAAATAATCGAGTCAAGAATATTTTCTTTGGTAGAGTGTTTATGTCCATTCTTTGAATCATTAAGTGAAATCTGATTTTGATTTTTAATTATTTTGGTGACAATATTTTTTAAAATCATTATAATCATATAGACAGTTTTCTTTATATACATGTACTTTTTCTTTAATCATTAAAAGGTGTCCAGTAGAAAAATAAATAAATTGGATGTTAATTACATGTAAGAGACGAATTGTTCATATCTAGAATGTAATTTTATCAAGAATTAGAGACGAAAGAAAGAACACAAAATTATGAATTTATAATTTGATTATCAAAAAGTGTTTGATTGCTTGAATTATTTTGGTTGCCGTACCGGTGTTATCTAGTGAGACTTCCCCCGGAAAACTGGCTACATAATGAGACCCCCCCCACCCGAAAGACTGGTTATATAGTGAGACCCCCACCCCGGAAAACTGGTTATATAGTGAGAAACCCCCAACCCCCAGAAAACTGGTTATTTAGTGAGAACCCCCCCCCCTCGGAAAACTGGCTATATAGTGAGACACCCTCCCTCCCCCGGAAAACTGGTTATATATTGAGACCCCCCCCCGGGAACTGGTTATATAGTGAGACCTCCCCGGAAAACTGGTTATATAGTGAGACCCCCCCCCCCCGGAAAACTGGCTGTATAGTGAGAGTTCCCCCGGAAGACTGGCTATATAGTGAGACCCCCCCCCCCCCGGAAGACTGGCTGTATAGTGAAACTCCCCCCGGAAGACTGGCTATATAGTGAGACCCCCCCCTCCCGGAAGACTGGCTATATATTGAGACTCCCCTCCCCCCGGAAAACTGGCTATATAGTGAGACCCCCACCCCCGGAAGACTGGCTATATAGTGAGACACCCCTCCCCCCGGAAGACTGGCTATATAGTGAGACACCCCTCCCCCGGGAAGACTGGCTATATAGTTAGACTTCCCCTCGGAAGACTGGCTATATAGTGAGACCCCCACGGAAGACTGGCTATATTGTGAGACTTCCCTCCCCCCGGAAGACTGGCTATATAGTTAGACTTCCCCTCGGAAGACTGGCTATATAGTGAGACCCCCACCCCCGGAAGACTGGCTATATAGTGAGACACCCCTCCCCCCGGAAGACTGGCTATATAGTTAGACTTCCCTTCGGAAGACTGGCTATATAGTGAGACCCCCACGGAAGACTGGCTATATAGTGAGACCCCCACGGAAGACTGGCTATATAGTGAGACTTCCCCCGGGAGACTGGCTATATAGAAATATTTCCCCCGGAAGAATGGGTATATTGTGATACTTCCCCTGTGGACGTCTCACTATATGGCCAGTCTTCCCCCTTTATAGTGAGGGTCCCCCCTTTATTTTAGAAATTACCAGAATAGTCCTTTTTGCTATAATTCACACGTGTTTATTGAAATACAAACACGGTTTCATTTATGCACTTTACCAAAACACAATGTCTGGAAATTTTGTATCTTTAAAGTGACCGATTTTCTATCAGTCCAACGATATCACGGTTTCTCAGTCAGTGCACGAGGTTGTGTTAAGAATGAATATTTTCATATCTCAACATGTCAACGCCACTTCTGATATCCAACGGGGACAACATCAATTTGAAATATCACAATATAACCAATCTATATGATCATAATTAAAGATATATGATATTCTATCATGGCGCGCAATCATGTTCAGCTTAAGAAGGGTGGGGGCGGGAGGGGACGTTGACCAATCCTCAGAGGCAGTCCGCCGTTATGTCTTCAGTGTGTGCATGACTAAGCCCTGATGGGGGTACGGGATGAAGCCTCTGATGTGATAGAGTAGACTCCCCTCTGAAAACTTGGTCATTTAGTATTAATTCAGGATAATGGAGGACTCGGAGGAGTATTTGCGACCTATATATTAGTGATGGGCAATCGGATCAAAAACTATAATCGATTGTCGGCAATAATCGGATACATGTAATCGATTAATAATTGATTATAATCGGAATTGGCATTTAAGTGTTTTCCCCTCAAATTAGATGTAACAGAATCATTAAATGTATGGAAACAACATTTGAATTCTTCTTTGTTTCATTTGTTCACTGGTAAATAAATCAGAATTTCAATATATCAAGTAATGGAATTTAAATATAATCTCAATGTATCAAAGATATCAGAGATAGGCTCCTTTATTTCGTTGTTGTTACCGTCCTTCATACATGTATCTCCAGCCATTTTGTTTGCTTACTTTTGATCGGGTTTGACATACAGAAAATAAAATTTGAACAAAGTTGAAGTGATTTTCGGATTTTGTTTGGTTAACGCTGTCGGCGACTTTTATTTTGTAATCGATTAGTAGTAACTATATATGTTGAAAATTCAAAAGTTATCCTCTACCCACAGTTTGATTAATCGTCTATGTAAAGGGTATATATGCCAAAAACTGTCCATTCTGTTAGAAAAAGAACTGAACGAGGCCCCTACGGGCCTCGATCAGTTCTTTCTCTTACAGAATGGACAGTTTGAGGCTTATATCCTATTTAAAACATTACATCTTTTGTTCTAAGAATGGACAGACTCAGGAAACCCATCGACAATGGTAATTAGGAATAAGGCTATTTTGAATAGTCTGACAATATAACCAGTCTTGTGTAGAATTCTGTTTCTTTTGCTCACTTATTGGACAGTGTCAGGTTCATGTGTAAGTAGACTTACTCTTCTACTGCAGGTTTTATATTCACTCTCTCTATAGTACTGAGCCATATCAACATGTCTTCCTCTGATGGGAATCTCGAACATTTTCATTGCACAATAAAAAATTAAGGATTTTAGTGAAAGTATCGCAAATATGTGTTATATTCTGGATGTGGAGGGTGAGAAAGATATGGAGCCAAATTTTGATCTGAAAAGCATTGTGTTTTTAATATTTGTATGAGGTAATAATTGACGCCAGCCAAAAGAACCCAATACGCCTATCTCCTGCAACGAAATTATACATGAAAGCGAAAATAATAATTTAGATTTAGAATATGCTAATAAAGAAAACATAAATCAAAGTACTGAAAGTACTGAAAGCGCTAAACTGACTTCATGAATTCTGTATGCAATGTTAATGAGCAGGAACAACATTAAAAAAAAAGTTTATGCATTATTCTTTATTTTCGCATAACTAAGTAGTACATTTTCTGTAAGAAAATAACAAATATGGATTGGAAGCAATGTCCTGAAACTTTTCAACACGTTGAAATATAAATTTTATATGGTGTTGTTAAAACAATGGTCACTATGATAATTTTGATCCCACACTAAACTAAAACCCTGTCCTTGGATCATGAAATTTACAATTTTGGTAAAGGACACCTGTTCTTATTAAATATCTATAATCAGAATTTAGTATCAATAGCATTACCACCGCTTTGGTGGTCCAGAGGTAAAGTGTTCGCTCTGTATGAGGGCGGTCGGGGTTCGAATCCCGGCCGCGACAGACCTAGTTCGTTAAACAGGTAGTGACAGTTCCATCACCAAACTCTCGGCATCAGGTGTGAATGTCACGGGTCTTCGGAGATGGCCTTTAAAACGGATGTCCTGTGTCACAGTAGGTGTGGCACGCTAAAGAACCCTCACTGCTCAATGGCCGTAAGCGCCGAGCATAGGCCTAAATTTGAAGCCCTTCACCGGTCTTGGTGACGTCTCCATATGAATTAAAAATTACTGAGAAGAACGTTAAACAAGATACAATTAATCAATAGCATTTAAGGCTATGTTATTCAAATATTTGACAAATGAACACTTTATACCCTGTTCAGCTCCCACCCATCTTCCCAAGGCAAGGGTTTCTGATCCGCTCTGCTCTGGTCCCTGGATCATTAAATGCTCTACATGACTATGCATTTTTTTCCCTTACAGATGTGATGTTATAGAGAAGAATATTTTTGGTAGAAAATGTGAAAACAGTTGTAATGGTAGTTTTCGGTATAAAGTGTTCAATTGTTATTACGCAACTAACTTACTGTTGTGTTCCAGTTAAATAGTGTATGAAATATTTTTAGAATATAACTGAAATGAAAGAAATCAATAGTTTGATACATATATGTAGGTCACTTATAATAGAAAGGAACAAACAAACTGGACAAAAAAGAAAATTACACATAACCACATACACTAACAAATGCAACATGTCAAAACACACCAATAATGCAGGATTATGAAACGCTTTACATCCATTTCATTACCTTACCAGAAATCATTTAAATACACACATAACCATGCATCTGTATGACTTGTACTACAGAATCCAGTGCATAATTATCTGTAAATAGCAATCAAACCATGAAAGTGGAATTATTTTTTGTAATCAATAATGAAGTTATTTTCAATTCAAAATCAGGTTGGAGAGAATGTGAATCCAAATAAGTCCGATAAATACATGTATAACTGAAAACAAAATTTAGGAAGTTATTTAGAAAAGATGTTCATCATACATGTGCAATATTACTTTGAAACTGAATACTGCGTCATCAACAAGAGTGGAGATAGCTCATTTTTAACATGAAAGTTAGTGCAAGAAGATATACTAATTCAAATATGATGATGAATTAGACTAACATATAAGCATGGATTTACATTTAGCAATTGTAGTGATTGTTTGTTATACGTAAATCTAAAAAAACAAAACAAAAAAAAACAACAACAAAAAAACAAGAGTTTGTACACAGGTACATTAAACGCTGTACTCATCAACTTGTGTGTATTACACTTCTTGTGTAAAAGCTCATATTCAATATGACTCATCCGTTTGTCTGAATGAGACATAATACACATTGCTATTGTTTTAATTTTATGAAACAGTTCTTTATATGAAAATGCTAATAACCTTAGCAAAAAACCAAAAGATTCGAAGCTTGTGTAGTAGTTCTAATATGAAAAAAAAAAAAAAAGAAACGTAACAGAAGTGACTCGCAATAAATATGCAAGATTTACAACATGTAAATGTAGCTAAATGAGAATCCCAAACTAGGTACTGAAAAGTTACAAAAGCAATTTTCAAACGGTAATGTTCAAACCGCTGTTAGAAATAATGAAGAGGCATTTCACCAAAAAACTAAATGCATCTTTTTTATATGAAAAGATCGTTCAGCGAAAACAAAATGTGGGGACAGGGAACAACGACAGTACATCCATGCCCCTCCCCCTTCTTCATCATTTGTACGTTCGGAAATACATGTAGCATATGCATGTCATTGTCAATTGTTTGTTTGAAGTACAAAGAAATTGAAAACACGATTACTTTTCGTTGTATGTAGCGTGCTGTGTACCGCAAACCATTTCACATTCATGCTTGACACAATGGCAATGTTTATCTAACACTTGTTCTAAACATGTGTATTTCAGTATACAGCGCTCGTAAAATTCCACGCGGTGTTTTGAATACTTGAAACCGGGGTATTGTCTTCCATAATATAATATAATATAATATAATATAATGTTGTACCTTTTATCTTTTCCTTGCCCCAAGACTATTATTTTTAGTCTTATTTTTGAAACTAAATCACGAAATCAAAATTTGATTGTGTTGACGATGATTCTGAAGAATATCTTGGTCGTTTAGAAATAATAAAGTAAGCTTAAGTTACACCGTTGCATCCTCTAAATTTCTGCATGACCGACTTACATATATGATCGGGGAAGGTGTAAGCAGTTACGCAATATCATCCTTCTGAGACACCGATCTCTGTCAGCATAATCGTGCACAAATTCTTTCTCGTTCACAATGGACGCGGATCAGTTAATTTTTTACTGTGTTGCACACATTTTTGCTGCGTCGGACAAAAATTTTACTGAGTCGGAACAGCAGCCAAAACACAAGTGGAAAACCCTCCTGACTCGTGTATAGCTTAATGACGTGGCTTCTAATTATAGATTGCACCATGCAAATTAATTTCCCTGGCCTCTAAGCGCCATGCGAAGGTAACAATTCAAAGGCACCCTAGCTAAAACGGTTTCATATACATATTCTTATTCAATTGTAGATTTTGAATCACTTTAATTATTACAGACGCAGATTCAAATGGGAATTTTAACTGAAGAATGACCTGCATCTGTTTCTCACTTTCCCCAAGAATGAGGACAAAAATATCACCCTTTTTATATATATTTTATTCACTGTTCAACGAACTGTATTTCCGGGGGGGGGGGATGCAACTGCAGATATGAATGTTATCCCCGTGCTAGATCGGTTGCAAAATTACGACTACTTTAAACACGACTTGTTGACTACAGCGATGCATAAATTCGCCTATAGGTGGCGATAAACCGGAAACATGATGACGAAAGCAAAATCCAACTGGCGGCAATAAGCGATTAAGCTACGCTTAGCGCTTAAAAAGCGTTGTGAAGAAGTGTCGGAATGTGCTTCTGAATCCATGCAGCGAAATCCATATACGGTATGGAAATACGTCTTTCAAATTTAAGTTTTGATGCGATATAGTAATGGCCAGTGGAATTTAAAAAAATGTGAATCTGGCAGAGAATTCTACAGGAAATATCGTTTTTAAGTGTTTCGGTGATTTTTCCGATATCTGTGATTCTTACTTGTAGGGGAATTTAAAATTTGATTTGTATCTCTTTGACAAATGTATCGTCTTTCTCAGTCTTATTTTCAGCCTATCTATAGACGTCTAATAAGTTATTTGGTTTACCTGGCACTGTCCAATAAGTTGACAATTACTGTCCATTATTTTTAAGAACGGACAGTATCTGTCCATTCTTAAAAATAATGGACAGCAATTGTCAACTTATTGGACACCTACAGGTAACCTTTTCTCTACAAGTGGACTTTCTTCTATATAAAAGCCTAAAAAGACAAAGGATTGCGTAACAAAAATGTTTTAACATTGTGTAAAAGTCGCTTTAGATTTAGATTAAACTAGTTTTGTATGTGTTTAGTGTATAAACAAGACAAGTCTCCTCCTATTTCCCCCCTGGGTGTTATGTTGAACTATAACTTCAAATTACACGTATATACTCAATGGTAGGATAACTTAAGTCTCTCACTTGTATTTCATTTATAAAACTTCCTTTTAATTAGTTGGACTAGAAAAGTGGAATTTGACATGAAAGTTTCCTGGCATAGAGTAGATTCAAGTTTGTTCAAATCATGGTCCCGGGGATAGGGTGGAGCAACAATAGAGGTTCTGATGCATGTGCATGTAAACAGGAATATTCTTTATAAATATGATATACTATACATGTATTCGTCTGCCCATACATTGTTTCCTTGTACAGGGTAGCCTTTTCCCCCTAGCCATTTGTCCTCAGAAAATCTGGCTATAAAGCAGCCCCCCACCCCAAGAAACCTGGCTAACTAGCAGCATTACCCCCACGGAAATATGGCTATATATCGAAACGTAATACATATTGAAGATGTGATTACTTGAGAAAAAAGAAACAAATTCTAAGATAAAAACATCATTTAGTTTATTTGATTTAATACATCAAGATATCAGTAATTGATTTAAAGATATCATACATTGAACTAGATGTATAGTGTGCAATGATTGAATGAATAAAATATAGCACGCAATACTAGTAGTTGAATTATGAAGGATATCTTCAGTTCAGTGAATGTTATAATTATTTCACTAATGGAAAGGATGAATAATGGATGATATATTTAATAAACTTTGGTTTAAATTCCTTTGAAAATACATCTTATTGAATTTAGTAGGCGAACGACTGAGATAAATTATCCGTTCAATTAATACATGTATATAAAAGATCATTGATAAAAATGCAACCAGCCAGTATGTATTGTAGGGAGAATTTCATTGCTAGTGGTTGGGGGATATAACCACCACTCTAAGGGGGGGGGGGGGGGGGGGGGGGGGGGGGGGGGGGGGGGGGGGGGGGGGGGGGAGACTATGCAGGCCAAATTAACATAAATCAAGATAATTGAAGATATCCTTAATTATAAAGATATCATCAATTCATTTGATGCGCTACAATTCAATTAAAGAGAACAATAATTCGATTATTGCGCTTATAGATTCAGTTAATGTCTGAAATAGTTATCATCAATTGAATTTATGCGTTGATAACAGCAATAATTGATTTGATGTGCTCATCAATAAACTAATTGCACGCAATAATTGAATTGATGATGTCTTCAAAAATAATTATAGATATCTTCAATTATTTGAGTTTCTATTAAAATGGCGCTCCACAGATGACTCACGAAAGTCTTCCGGTGGAAATTTGAAAATAAAATTTAGAACAAGCACGTAAGGGGTGGGGGGTGGGGGGGGGGTGGAGCCCCACTATTGATAGTTTGTGGGAGAGTCTCACAATATACATAGTTAGTCTTCGGGGGGGGGGTCTCACTATATAACACCGGCAGTACATGTGTTTCAACCATTATACGGTTGTATTCAGAATCTGCGTTTCTATATAATGATTGTAAATGCGTTAACACTGATAAATGGGTGGCGCAGGTCAGATGAGAGTTGTCTCTTTGCTTGAATGTCATGCACATTGCATTTAAATGAAATGTTCAGTTGAAGTTTATTAGTTTATTAGCGATAATTCTATCTCAATTTCCCCCTTTAAAAAACCGGCAACGGAATAAATTCTACTTTTGTGTATCCATATACATGTATTGCCTCATTGTTTGTGCGGCGAGGATCTAGAAAAAAATCAGAAAGGAGGGGTGAGCAGTTGCGGAATTATGGTTGGGATGCACGAAGCGCGCGACTCTCTAAAAATGTTATAATTAAGATACATTCTATTATGCTCATCATTAATCATGCATGACTAAAAGAAATGGTCAAAATGTCTGTTTAGAAGACTTCATTCTTGCCTTACAAAATCACTAGAGTTACGAGCCCTTGGTTATGGTGGCAGCCTCTTTTTTTTTTTTTTTTTTTTTTTTACAGCTCTAACATCATGAGCTAGTTTTAAAGGATATATTTGCCATGTAGGCTGCAATTAATCTTCTGCAAGGAGGAGGAAGCATAGGAAGTACAATTCTAACTGAGTTTCTACATAGAACTGTGGTATGTTGTAAATATATCTGAAAATATTTGTCCACTGACCGGCTTGTGAATTGCAAGCCGAGCAACAGAACTGTGCCTCGTCAAATAATCGTCCGATCGAAGTCAGTGGACAAAAAATTTCAACTATTAAAATCCAGTATAAAACTGCGTGAACATCCTGATACTAGAACAATCGCAAATATGTTTTGCATTTTATGCCTGATTATGTACTTACAGGAACTTAAACATTCATTGTATATTATCATAATTGTACATTATAACTAATATTATATTTTCTGTGGTACGACAATCTTTATTTGTACATGTATAGCATAATATATTTTGTATACGGGAGAGGTTGTCTAAGTTGCTAGAACTTGTAACCAATCCTTTCGTATATTCATACAATAAAATATGTTCAAATCAAATCGGAACAATCGCAATAAATGAGGACCTGACTCGCTTCCGCAACTACCTTTGTTTCATATGCCGCAGACTCGTTAAAAACGGGCAAATCAAAAAGGTATGGACAACAAACGGTAAGATACAGGTACGAGACAATAATGGCACATTGTACATTATCAGAGAAGAGAGGGATTTAATCCCTCTTGGACACACCCCTTAACTTAATTCATACAAACATTGAGATCTTAGAGACTTCAAGAATATGTTTACATATATACTATCATTGATACATGTATATGTAACATGTTATGATTACGGTGTACTTATTTATTAGAATGCCAGTTTCGATCGTGTCTGAAGATTGTTTACAATATTTACACGATACACGTGCCTTTGTTTTGTCAACATAATGACGACACGTATCTCAAATTTATTAATTGGTTGACTTCTCGTCACGTTATCAGAACCACGACAGGGGTGTAAATATGTATGAGTGCGTGAGCCTATATGTTAATGTGCACACGTGTTCGTGTGTATCTATACAAGTTTACACCGCTCTTATTAATTCAGTTCAATCTTAATTCAATTTGAATTCAATTACATATGGCGTCGTGTTCTCTTTGGAGAAGTCGAGAGGCATAGCCTTGCCTCTCGGCTTCTCTAGAGAGAATAATGGCGTCGTAAATGTCGAATATACAGTAGTACACTATTTTGTATCTATACATTTTCATTTGCCTTTTATATAATATCAGGTATCTGTATAATATACATTGCTCCCTCAATATTATACAGTGGTTCAAGCCTAAATGGCGGATTAACTTTAGTATATCCATGCTTGCATCATTTCTCTGTTGACTCATTTTTATGTTGGTGATGATGGGGTGTGTGTTGTTTCTTTTCATATTACACTTTACCTCGATTGATTCTAGATTGTGCACTGGCTCTCAAACAAAAACTTTCTTTTGTATCTCAAATTTTACAATGAAGTCTCCCACTCTTACACATTTTAAAGGTTGGAAGTATTTTTCTCCAGATATAACATAATGGGTATTGACAGTGTATGTTTTCGTGTAAGAGTGGGAATGTTTTATCCCTGTGCACGCAGAGTGCGTACTCCATTGAGTCTGTTAGATATAATATGTATTGCTCTTTTGAATTTTCATGGAATTGAATTTCTGCCTGTTGTATTACTAATGACATTCTTGCCTACTATATTAACCAGCACTGAGGGGAATACTTATTTCCTTAAAGGACATAACGCATGCTTCTAAACTTTTTCATTTTTTCAGGAAAATTAACTCTTTTTATGCCTAAAACTACTTTAAATGTGTTTTAAATGAAATATTTTGCGTAGCTTTCGAGTTTGAAAGCGATGAAATTCAAATCTTGCGATATGCAAACAGGCAACGAAAACGACACAGTAGACCAATATAGAATCCCAGTTACCGTCGTGATCTTGTGCTGGTTTTTAAGTGCCCTATACCTATCGTCTATCAATATTAACCTAGCAAACGACATTGAGGTAAACCCTGGACCCGGACTTTCCTACCCCTCCCCACGAAATGTCTCGCCTGACAACAATTCCATTTCTCTATCAAATTCTGACCCCTTACTAGAAACTAATTATTCATTCGTCCACTTGAACATTCAAAGTTTGATACCTAAGTTAGATATACACGGCGTGGAGTTACAAGATTATAGTATTTTATCATTCACGGAAACATGGATGAATGAGTCTCATATCTCTAATGACGTGTGCTTACCAGACTTGTTCTTTAACAATTGTGTCATAAAAAATGTTGAATGTCATAAGCATTTAGGCGTTACATTTTTCCAAAATGGGTCATGGTCATTTCATGTTCATACAATGTACAGTTCTCTCCAAAGCTTCTGTTAGATTAAATATGCTACTGAAAATTTGTCATATATTAGATAGGAAATCATTAGAGAAGTTTTCTTTTTCTTTTATCAGACCTATTCTTGAATATGCTGATGTAATAGGGGATAATATTTCTACTGAACTTGGTCATAAAATCGAACATCTTAATCAAGAGGCAGCCAGAATCATAACTGGGGGTACAAAACTTACAAATATACTTAATCTTTATAAAGAATTGGGTTGGGAACCACTTGAAAGCAGAAGGAAAAAACATAAAATTATCCAATTTCACAAAATGGTCCACGGCCTAGTTCCCGAGTACTTATGTAATCTTGTTCCTCCCAAAATATATGAATCCCACTCGCATAACACAAGACAAGCTGACAATATTTTACAAACCAAATGTAAAACCACCCAATACAAAAATTCATTTCTGCCCAGTAGTATCTCTCTGTGGAATAGTCTTCCTGACGATGTGAAAAACCAACCCTCAATATCAATCTCAAAAGGCATTTGAACATAAATATTAAATCCCCTCCGCCATACTTTCTCACAGGTTCACGACAAGCTCAGATTTTACATGCACGTCTACGAATGAATTCCAGTTCATTAAAGTATCATTTATTTACAAAAAATATTGTCGACAGTCCTTTATGCTTATGTGGTGAAGTAGAAGACAGCAAACATTATCTCTTAGAATGCCCATTGTACCATCAACTCAGGGCCAGGTATCTTTTAAATCTAACACAATTGTGTAACAGTAACACAAATACTCAGCTTTTTGGAAATTCACACTTATCAGTATCTGAAAACATAACTATATTTCAATCAGTATATAAATTTATTATTCAAAGTAAAACATTTGCTGTACCCTATAAAACCTGATATATTAGCAAATACTTTCGCTTGCATTCTAATATTTGCCTTTTGTATATGTTCTAAATGATGTTGAAATATTCACACAACCCCATCACACATTATAATCACCATTATTTTATCATTATTTTGTATGTACATGTAAATGACGAATCGCATATGTATGTTATTGCCATAACCATAACACGATTCTGATTTATTAATGTAAAATAGGAGACGGATTTATATAAGTGCTAGCACTTGTTTCCGAATCCTGTTAATTTTGCATCTGTTTGTATGTTTCATGTAATGCTTCATTTAATAAATATAGTTTAAACCAAAATCACTAGAATCTAAGAGCTTCCGGGGACTTCACCCCTGACCCCCACTAAGACCAATGACCTATCCACCCCCCCTAAAATCCAGGATCCGCTCCTGGTGAGGAGAAAATCATTGCTTGAATATTCTATGATTAGATGTACGATTCAAGAAATCTGGAGGTTTTAATGATACGCCTTTGTCAAACTCCGCAATTAATCCAATGCAATTCAGTAAAGAGAGAAAAGATGAAAATGTACAAAGCATATGGTTAGAGACATTTAAATATGTTTAAGTATTCATTCAAAAGTCAGTGTACTTTAGTACATGTATATCTTACTTACTACGTGCATGCAATGGTGATCTCTAGTTATAAAAAAATAAAAACATAAAACAATAGGTCCATGGACTACATCGCTGACCCGAGTGACCTTCGCCCTACTGCTGTATTCAGCAGTTGTGATCTTCAAAAAAATCTTTATTAATCTTTATTCCCATGAATTTTTTTGCCCCCATATTGTGCTCCAACATAACACTAAAGGATCATAACATAACTGAAAATGAATTCACATGACATGAGTTCACATACCTCAACACCAGTATGACTAACATGACCTTGCTGTTCTGGATAAGACAAAGGTCACAAAGTGGTAGATCTACTTCTTGGTATGAAATGAAAGATCTTGCCATAAGAAGTAGGTCAAGGTCACAAGATCAAACATCTTTTCACAAGGTCATGTCCTAACGAATCTATACAAGATATGAAAGCCCTATTTTGAATAGTTTTGAAGATATTTAATATGTTTTATTTTCTAACAAATAGGTAAGCTATAAGGTTACAAGGTCAAAGGTCATAGTGTGAAATAAAAGGTCTTGTCATAAGAAATATACATGCATAATATGAAAGATCTGCCTTAACTAGTTCAGGAGATATTGAATAGGTCAGATTTTTTTTAAAAAGCAGGGCCAACTTCAAGGTCAAGGTCACAAGTTCAAACTTCTCAGAATAACAAGGTCATGCCATACAGAATCGATATATAAAATATGAAAGCCCTACCTTAAATAGTTCAAGAGATATTGAATATGTCAATTTTTCAAAAAGTAGGTCAAACTTCAAGGTCAACCTTATTGGATTAGTATAAAATTTAAACGTATTAAGGGGGTACTCTTCATCGTCATAATGGCTGACTTCCTTTTAAAACACGGATGAAAATATGCATATCAGCAATATTTGCCTATTCATTTAAAAATCCATCGCCTAGGTGAGTAGCTCAGTAGGTTAGCACGTCGGCTACTGAGCTGTAGATCGCGGGTTCGAGTCTAGCAGGGTTTTTTTTTTTTTTTTTTTTTTTTTTAAATTTTTGCAGATTGCTTTCTAGTGAATCTGCATTTTTTGACTAGATAAAGCAAATTTGAAAGTTTTCAATTTCAAATTATTGTTTTACATATCCTCCACTTTTAATCCATATCAAATTTCTCTGGTGAAGCATACCTCCTTAACAGCTCTACGCATGCTACGAGTCGTCTTAAACTGATTTTACATCGTTACTCGATTAAAACCGGTGTTGTATAGTAGCCTTTTCCCCCGGAAAAATGGCTTTATAGTAGTCCCCCTCTCCGGAAAAATGGCTATATAGATCTTCCCCCACGGAAAGGTGGCTATATGGTAGGATTTTCCCCCTTTTATAGCCATATGACCCCCACGGAAAACCTACTATATAGTAGATTTTCCCCCTTCGTTTCATTCCGGTTACGTTTACGTCGGACCATTCCCATACATATTCTTTCCATTCTGAAATTAATCCTTTTCTAGCTATTCATTTCTTTTTTTTAATCCTAAATGGATAGTTAATTTCCAAATTCCCTTGATTGGGAGTTTTGGAAATATATATTAATTCAACAAACATCGTTTCATTCAGTCTAATGTTATGTAAAACGATCATATACGTATTTAGAATGTAAATTCAGAATAGTTCGTGCTTTTAAAACCGCACCTATTTAGGCAACTCAGAATTTGTTAATTAAACGGATAAGTACTTATCGTTCGAGGAATCAAACTTGTCTCTCTCCAATTGATTAACACAAAAACTTTTCATACAGATAGTGGAGTAAACTTAAATTGTACAATTCTTTTGGTTGCCTACCCCTGATTCCAAATTGCCGCTACTAAGGAATCAACTCGCACTCTCGCTAGACATGATTCTTTACACCTCATTAGGGGGAAGTGGGATTTTTCAATTGAATTAGATGTTTTTGAGCGAAAAGTCCCCCCCCCAACTGTTCTCGGGTCATTGGTGGATTAATAGATGTGAACATGTTATCGATATAATCGTAATTATTCCAGGGGGTGCAACTCTGTCCCAGCTGTACTGTCAGTACTTTGATTTATACATATTCGTTTACAAAATTTCTCCATAGATGAATTTATTTTGAATCTGTCAGATGGACAACGTCATCATATTTCATTCCTATGCGAAGAATAATCTGGAAAAGTTTTGATTATAAAAACAAAAAAGTATGCATTCCTAAAACGTTTTTAGCTCGCTCAACTGAGTTGAGCTTTTCTGATCACCTCTTGTCCGTCGTCTGTCCGTCTGCAACCTTTCCACATTTTCGACTTCTTCTCCAGAACCACTGGACCAATTTCAAACAAACTTGGTACAAAGCTACCTGGGGTAATGGAGATTCAAAGTTATTCAAAGGAAGGGCCACATTAACAGCGAAATAGTAAAAATTCATTGAGGACTTTCAAAAATATTCTTTTCCAAAACCACTGGGCCACTTTCAACCAAACTTGGCACAAAGCATTCTTAGATTAGATCTGTTTAAATGAAGGGTCATAGGGCCTCTACAGGGGGGTATAACAATCAAATAATGAATTTTTTGTTGTTGCCCTTTAATTTTTTTTCTGAATCAAAGTACTAGTATAATGATAGTTTTGCTCAAACTTGTTTATTGCTAGGACCTGCTGCTCAGGTGAGCAATGTTGCTTATGGGCCTCTTGTTACTTTTTAAGTTTCATATAACAATTCTATAAAATTGTAGAATTATTCAAGTGTTAAAACTCCAGTCCTGCACATACATTCATGTGCGTTTCTCTCTGATTTGTGGATTTTATTTAATTTTGTAAATATTCTTTTACAAATAAAATGAAAAAGCGACTATTCTTGAATGTTTCAAACTCATTTCTAGAATACATCTGGAAATCCTATAAATATTCATCTAAAGGTGAATATAAGAGATTCACTAATATTCTCTCTATTATGTCTCCTTGTAAAATCCTAATACCTTGCTACTTGAGGAGCCGTTTTTGGAACATAAATTACGCAACTGTTATCCGATACAGCTTAAAGTCTTAAATGAACTCAGTATAACTCTTATAAATACCATTTATAATATACATCTTTAGGTCACCTGGGTCACTCAGGTGACCTATTGCTATTGGTCTGCGCGTCAGTCATCGTCCATTGTCCATCTACTACTAGGCAAATAACAGACAAACTGAGCATACAGTAATAATGGGCAAGGACACCTCTAACAAAATTGTAAATTTCATGATCTAACAAAATTGTTTATTTTGTAAACCAGGTTGCAAGGTTTCAGGGTGGGGGTAAAATGGTCAAAGAGAGTTAATGTTTATAATCCTTTAAAAAACTTTATGTCTAGTTCTTTTGATGTTATATGAAAACTAGATAAATAAAAAGATGAGGTGATCAAGATGCTGCCTACCCGAGTAATACTTTTGGGGAAAGACTTTGCTGGAGGGGGTGTCTGAAATTCCGTTTATTAATCTGCCAAAATATATATTGAGATATTGAACATTGAATGCTTTTGTAAAGAGGTTACATAATACAGTCTACCAAATGTTTCAATTGTAAAGGCTTTGGGGAATGTGCATATACGAGCCTTTCAAACAGGTCCATGCTTGGGCCCATGTGACCGTCAAGGGCTATTGGCCTCTTGTTGATTCAAGATATCGATACAATTAAGACTGCAGAACATCATTTAACACAAAGATTTATTCTGATACATTGTAACTGGGCTTACTCTTTGTTTTCTACAAAATGCTTTTTATGAATTTATATATAATTTCGTATGTTTTATACTTTCTCAGTAAACTATATCTGTAAAATGCATCTCTATGAAAATACATGTATCTACATTCAAACTATCAGCAAGATACACTTTTCGATACTCAGATCTATAAAATGTCAATATTTGTTGTACAACGCCTGACTGACTTTCCATAATCTGTTTTCTAAAATAAAAACCAAAAACGTGAGGGGGTAACCCTGCTATGGGGGAAGAGCTACTATATAGCCATTTTTCCGGGGGGGGGGGGGGGTTAAAGCTACTATGGGGGAAAGGCTGCTATATAACACCGGTTCTATTCAACCGCATGACTGAACACACCTATACATGTACAGGAACAGAAAACTTGAAATATCTGGAATAATCCATTCATTATGATTACCAAGTAGAAATTGGTTTCTGTCTAATTCGTTCCTCTAACGAAAGAAATCACATCTCAAGTCGCAACTCCACTCCGAAGAATTCTGGATCCGTCTCTAAATTTTTGGTAAAAACTACTCAGTGGATCACGTGATTTGTAAACCCGCGACAATCTTTCTTTCACTGTTTTGAAGTTGAACAAGCGACAATGACTGAGGATTGGAGAGAATTTCATTGCATTTCATTTTGTATTTATTTTCAAAGAATCTTCACAGGAATTGAAGAGTTCTGTGTTTGTATTGACAATCTTCACAGCATCTGTATTTCAAGAATCGGATTTTCCGTCACTGCAGTACGTATATTCATGGAACACATCTAACGAATTTTAGATGAAGATGACTAGGGTATGCATTATTTAACTGTTTTCCTTTGTAGGTTTTAGCTTACCTGAGCTGAAAACTCAAGTAAGTTTTTCTGATCGCCTATTTTTCGTCTATCCGTCTGTCTGTAAACTTTACGCATTTTCTACTTCTCCAGAACCGTAGGGCTAATTTCGGCCAAATTTACCACAAAACATGTTTAGGCAAAGATTAAAGTTTGTTCAAATAGAGTGATACATCCTTTTTGAAGTGGAGATAATAAAAAATTATTAAAAATCTTATGGCATCTTTTAAGAATCTTCTAAAACACGACTGGGCCAATTTCAATCAAACTTTGCACAAATCATTCTTGGGTGTAGAGAATTCAAGTTTGTTAAAATGAAGGGCCATGCCCTCTTCAAAGTGGAGATAATCACGAAAAGGTTAAAAAAAAATAAGGTGGGGTCATTAAAAAAAAATACTGGAAGAAAGCTTCCTCAGACATATTGTAAACTCAAGTTTGTAATAACCAAAGCCCCCAGTGGTAGGATGGGGCCACGATAGGGGATCAACGTCTTACATGCGAATATTTAGAGAAAATATTTAGAAATCTTCTCAAGAACCACTGGGCCAGAAAGGTTCATTACAATGAACTTTTCTGACATATGCAGATTCAAGTTTGGGAAAATTAGGGGAAAATTAGGACACCCGGGATAGAGTGGGGCCACAATAGAGGAGTAAAGTTTTACATGCAAATAAATAGGGAATATCTTCTTAAAACTAATGGGTCACAAAATTTACACGAAAGCTTCCTGACAGTGAATCCATATTTGTGCAAATCTTGGACCCCGGAAGATGCATGTGTAGGGTGAGGTCACAATTGGGGATGAAAGTTTTGCGTTAAAATATATAGGGAAAAGTTTTTATAATCTTCTCAAGAACCACTGGGCCAAAACGTTCTTGCAGAAGTTTTTTTCTTCAAATCATGGGCCCTGGGTGTAGGATGGGGCAACAGTAAAAGTTTTAAATCGGAATATACAGGAAATTAGTCAAAACAAATTTTCTTCTCTCCTTGGTCTAATGTTGAACAAGAGCTGAGATTTAGCTCTCCTAAGCTGAAAGCTCAAGTGAATTATTTTGATAACCTTTTATCTGTCCGTCCGTCTGTGCGTAAACTTTTCACATTTTCATCCTCTCCAGAACAACAGTGAATTTCAATTAAACTTGGTACAAATCATCCATGGGTGAAGGGGATTCAAGTTTATTCAAATGAAGGGTCATACCACCTTCAAAGGGGAGATAATCGCAAAAATAGGGTGGGATCATTAAAATAAAACAATCACAAGAACCACTGGGCCAGAAAAGTTAAAATTTACATAAAAGCTTCCTGATATATTTCAAATTTCAAGTGTGTTAAGATCATGGCCCTAGGGAGTAGGGTGGAGTCACATTAGGGATCAAAGTTTTACATGCGAGTATATAGGGGAAATCTTTTTTTAAAAATTTACATGAATGTTTTCTATGATAGTGCAGATTCAAATTTGTTAAAATCACGACCCGGGGGTAGGGTGGGGCCACAACAAGGGTCGAAGTTTTGCATGCAAATATATATGGAAAATCTTTAAAAATCTTCTCAAGAACCACTGGACCAGAAAAGTTTAAATTTGAATGAAAGCTTTTTGACATAGCGCAGATTCGCGTTTGTTAAATCATGACCCCACCCCCCCGGGGTCAGGGTGGGACCACAGTAGAGGTCACAGTTTTACATGTGAATGTATCGGGAAAATCTTCAAAAATCTTCTCAAAAACCACTGGGCCAAAAAAGTGGAAATTTACATGAAAGCTTCCTGCCAGAGTAGATCCAAGTTTGTGCAAATCATGGTTCCCGGGGGTAGGGTGGGGCCACAATAGGGAAGCAAAGTGTTACATTATATGCTGATATATAGGAAAAATCTTTAAAAATATCTCCTGAACTATAATATAAGTTAGGGCTTTCACATTCTGTGTATATAATTCTTTTTATGTAATGCAAGGATGTTTGATCTTGTGACCTTCACCTGGAAGTTTGACCTACTTTTAATAAACATCTATAACCTATCCAGTCTGTCCTGAACTATTTAAGGTAGATCTTTCATATCTTGTACGTATATTTCTTAAGGCAAGACCTTTCGTTTTATGTGACCTTAAAACATGGGAGTTTGACGTTTGAAAGTATAACCTATTGGATATATCCGGGGCTTTCATTATTTGTATATACATACTTTATGGCTAGACATTGTACACAATAGTGTTTGATCTTTTGATCTTGGAGTTTGATCTACTTTTCAAAACATCCTGACCTAACCAATATCTCATGAACTACTTAGGTAGGGTTTTCATATTTTGTATACAGATTCTTTATAGCAAAATCTTATTATTTCATGAAGTTTGACTCTGGAGTTGGACCTACTTTTTAAATTTCTGACCTATTCAATATCTTATGAACTATTTAATATCTTTCATATTTTGTATATAAATTTCTTATGACTAGAACCTTCATTTCATTCCTTGACGTTGTGACCTTGGAATTTGACTACTTTTAAGAAAACGTAATCTGTTAGATGTCTTAAGAACTATTGAAGGAAGGGATTTCGTATTTTGTATATAGATTCTTTTTGACAAGACTTTGTGATACAAATGTATTTGATTTTGTGACCTTCATATTTTGTGTATATATTCTTCATGACAAGAGGTTATACTTTTGTGTTTGACCTTGTGACTTGACCTGTAAGTTTGACATCTGACCTATTCAATATCTCTGGAACTATCTAAGATAGAGGTTTCATATTTTGTATATGTAATAGTGTGGATTGTATAGGTATATAAACAACTCAACACCAATGGTAGGGTTCTATCAGAGTTTGTATTCTTTTCTAATCAACTCTGAAATATATAACAAGAATATCACATATAATATATATCATGAATTAAAACATATAGTATAAAAATATCAACAAAGAAAACTCATTTGCTCAGCACAGTTTACAACCAAGAGTTATTCCCCTTAATAGTGCTTATAAGGATATATTTGACTATTGATTACTATAAGGTATAAATAATAAATAGATTTATCTTACTCGACTATTGCACTTAATTAATCATAGACTATTAATAAACTTGATAAGAATATTCAGAACTTATCATAATGCAAAGAATATACAAAAAAATGCAATGTCATACCTATGTGTGACACAGAGCCAAATTTCTGGTCAGGTCCAAAATATTCTATATGCTGGTAATAAATCTATATAGAAATAATGAAATATCAAATACTTGTGTGAAACTAATGTTACATTACTTATTCACACAAGGAAATCATAAAAAGTAAAAATAGCTGAATACTACTCGAACACTCTGACATTCACACATAACATATTTAAACTACTCCATTTGATTCAATCATGATTTATAGTTTTAATATACATTCATACTGATATACATTTTACTCTTTAGTTGTAATTGATAACTTAAAGATAATGTAGAAATGCATATGATCACTCTTACTCAATTACCATCATAGAAAATGCATAAAATCTAACTATTCAGCAAATGTATCAATTCAAAGTAAGCACATGTACTTTGAATTATATATGATCATAAAAACTCAAGAGAAAGTCATATTTACTTACAGTCAAATTGTACTAGGAAAATCTTCTGGAAAACACTTCTATATTCTTAGAAGACAATTCAAAATGTGAACAATAGTAAAGAGAGGGAACTTAGACAACCAATGAAATTGGAGAGTTCTATATTCTATAAATATTTACATGGTGCTATTACTGACCATTATGATCTCATAATCTATAAATAACTTTAGAGATATTTGCATATACTATTAAGTTGTACATAAAATAAATTAAAAGTAAAGACAACTTTTGTCATGTACTAATCTTCATAATCTAAATAATGAAATAATATATTTACTTTAGAAAAATATCACCCTGTCACATATATACATGTATATATTTCTTATGGCAAGATCTCATACCATAATCTATGACCTCGTGGTCATGGTATTATCCAGAACAGCAAATCATATTGGTCTTGAGACATCTATGTGTTATGTGAATTCATTTTCAATTTTATTATGATCCTTTTAGGGTAGGTTGAGACCACAATATGGGGTCCAAATTCTCACGGGAATAAAAATTTATAAAAGAAAAAAGTCTTTTAAAAATCACAACAGCCGAACAACGGCAGGGCCAAGGTGATTCAGGTGAGTGATGTGGCCCATGGGGATCTTGTTCATTTTTAATTTACTTTGATGCATAACATAGTTACTGGTTGTTGAATTTGGTCACATTTGGGGAAATATTTCACGCAAAAAATTCTTGGTTTGTCTATCTTTCTCCTACCACAATTAGGAACTTTTATTCATACGATGCAAAGAAATTCTCTCACAGCCAAATGATGGCTGATACTACCTGAAGCAAAGTTCTATAAATCATGGCTAAAGAAAAACATCCTACACAAGGTTTTCGTGGGTGTATTACGTTTAAATATGCAGGAGGTGCAAGAGCAGGACATGTCTTATCTGCTAACGAGTCATAATTACAATTAATTGCACCACAGAGCAGCAGTTTCATTGTCATTGTTTCACTAAACATTGAGTATTCAGTTCACCATCATTTTCTAGTCTACGACACACAATTCAATAGTTTCAAACACAGGATAATATACATGCAACAATTTTGCTCAACTGATTTGATACTTCACGTGTAGCTTTGTTATAAAGAGAGGAAAAACCCTCTTGATTTTCGGGCTATTGTGTCAAAATTTATAGTCACTTCGGAACTTCATAGAAGAGGCTTGTACACAACCATTGCGAGGGGATATGCCCCGTCTTGTGGAGCTCTTGTCTTTCAGCGATTGCATATAAAATGAAATATGATTAATTCAATGCCTACATAATTGTTAATGTAATTCAGAAAATATATTTCAATGTATTTCTAATGTGTTGTGATCCAAATTCAAGCACATACTGATTGGTATTTCACAGCGTTTCAAAGGTAGTAATTATGTTGTTTGTACCTCTCCCCGGCAGGGGAATGTAGTGTGGTCAGTACCTTGTATTTATGCATTGTATTTATGTGTAAATAGTAATTCTGTTGTCTCTCACTAACATGGGAAGGTAGTCTGGTGTATTTATGTGTATATAGTAATTCTGTTGTCTCTCCCTGACATGGGAAGGTACATGTATGGTGTATGTATGTGTACAGTTGTATATAGTAATTCTGTTGTTGTAGATGGAGACTTGTACCTCTCCCTGGCATGCTTCCATGGAAACCACCAGAAGCTTATTCTTTCCTAGAGGTCATGTGAACATCCCCAGTGACAAGATTTACAGTTTCCTAGAGGTCACGTGGTCATCCCCGTGACAGGATGTACAGTCTCCTAGAGGTCACGCGAGCATCCCCTGTGAGAGGAATTACAGCTTCTATGGGTGTGCGATTTTACGGTCTCTCCGAGTTCCAGAAGGACGTCGAGTACGAACATGATTTTAAACTCATTAATTGTGAGGTAAATGTTGATTTTAACTCGAAATTAGATTTTTATAACGATAGATTGTGATCAAAATTTGCACGTACTATCATGGTAGATGGTAACATAAAGCTGACATGAATTCATAAATACGTATATATTCCTCATCTTACCCGCCATATTTCTTTCAGTCAGGTTGTCAATTTTACTCAACCTGCATAAACCCCAAATGTGATTGTCACACCTGAGTGATTTTCTAGCTGGACTCGACCAGTGTGCATCTCCGATAGTAATGTATAAGAAATGAGAAATAAATAAAATCACGTTTTAAAACAACATGTATAGCTCAAAATTACAAAATACATATATCATACATTAGTGAAACATTCTGAAAGTTTAGATAATTCAGACAAGAAATGCGGGAAAAGGCTTTCTTGGCATACTTACAAGTGCATGCAAGTATTTGCAGTTTATTATGAAACAATTTAAATGCGGAGAAATCATTTGCCAATTACACACTGATAGAATGGAATAAGCAAAGAACATATAACATATATTATTCACATAAATTCTTGCAAAATACAGGTGCATATGCATAATATGTAATGCACATTATTAATGGTATACTCGCCAAACAAAACAAAACCGCATCAAATGCGGACATCTATTCAACAGGAATAGAAGACGTGCACTTACCAGACATGTTAGAGAGAGATAAAGAGAGATGAGATTGATCACTGTTTGTTATCTTCACCTTTATAGGAGTTATGAGATTGATCACTGTTCGTTATCTTCACCTTTATAGGAGTTATGAGATTGAACACTGTTCGTTATCTTCACCTTTATAGGAGTTATGAGATTGATCACTGTTTGTTATCTTCACCTTTATAGGAGTTATGAGATTGATCACTGTTTGTTATCTTCACCTTTATAGGAGTTATGAGATTGATCACTGTTTGTTATCTTCACCTTTATAGGAGTTATGAGATTGATCACTGTTTGTTATCTTCACCTTTATAGGAGTTATGAAATTGATCACTGTTTGTTATATTCACCTTTATAGGAGTTATGAGATTGATCACTGTTTGTTATCTTCACCTTTATAGGAGTTATGAAATTGATCACTGTTTGTTATATTCACCTTTATAGGAGTTATGAGATTGATCACTGTTCGTTATATTCATCTTTATAGGAGTTATGAGATTGATCACTATTAGTTATCTTTAACTTTATAGGAGTTATGAGATTGATCACTGTTCGTTATCTTTACCTTTATAGGAGTTATGAGATTGATCACTGTTCGTTATCTTCATATTTATAGGAGTTATGAGATTGATCACTGTCCGTTATCTTCATATTTATAGGAGTTATGAGATTGATCATTGTTCGTTATCTTCACCTTTCATCCTAATACACCACCTATCCACCCATGTCATTAACATATTTATGTTTCAAACACTGGGCAAGAGACTCATGAGATATCACTCACTGGGAAAGAGGCTCATGAGATGTCAAAAACTGGGCAAGAGGCTCATGAGATATCACACTAGACAACACGATTATATTTTTCCATCCCCACCCGTTGTCCCCCTTCCATGGGCCCTGGGATTATCAATGAACTGTACAAACTAAACGTACGCTATATTTCAGTGTCTCCGTACCTACTTTTCATTTACGTGAACGTATTCTGTATTCATGTAAAAACTTAGATGTTTCATGGTAACATCCAAGAAAAAGTTGTTCGGGGAATTTTTTTTCTTACTTACAACTATAATGCATCAGTTTGTCCCCTAAGTGTTTACAACTAGCGATGAATTTAAGAGAGTTCACTACACTTATCAAATTTTCTTTTTCACTGAGATGTTAGAATTCACATTTTTATACCCCCGAGATCGAAGGGCATATTGTTTTTATCCTATTTGTTATTCTGTCATTCTGTCTGAAACTTTAACCTTGCTAATAACTTTTGAACAGTAAGTGATAGAGCTTTGATATTTCTCATGAGTATTTCTTGTGACAAGACCTTTTCGTGGGTACCAACATTTTTTACCCTGTATCTTGAAAACTTTAACCTTGCTAATAACTTTTGAACAATAAGTGATAGAGCTTTGATATTGCACATGAGTATTCCTTGTGACAAGACCTTTCCGTGGGTACCAATATGTTTGACCATGTGACCTTGACCTTGGAGTATGACCTACTTTTGAAAACTTTAACCTTGCTAATAACTTTTGAACAGTAAGTGATAGAGCTTTGATATTTCACATGAGTGTTCCATGTGACAAGACCTTTCCGTGGGTATTAAACCTTTTGACCTTGACATTTAACTTTTATTTTTTTTTACATTGGTCATAACTTCTAAATGGTAAATATTAGAGCTTTCATATTATACATGAGCATTTCTTTTGACAAGATCTTTTTACTGGTACCAAGATATTTGCCCTTGTGACTTTGGCCATCTTTGGAATTGGCCATTATCGGGGACATTTGTGTTTCACAAACACATCTTGTTTCCTTTGAATCAAACGTTTGGTTTAGTAATTTCAAAGAAATAATGAATGCTACAAAAATCACAGTGAAGAATTGACAGGATATTTTAATAGCGTCAAGTACAAAATGAATTATGTCAATTTATAAACTTCATTTATTTTCATTTTTCAGCTGAGCAGATCATTGCAGAAACTGAGATTTCGTCTTTGAGTCACGAGCGATCTTACCATTCCAAGTTGTCTTCATGATGTCACAATGTCACAAAAGGTGAAATGAAAAGAATTACATACACAATAAAATAGTGAAGTAAATAGAATGGTAAGTAAATGAACTAGAGTAGTAAATGAATTAGAACAGTAATAAATGTTTTAGTATGATAAAAAATATACAACATTGAATAAAATAGTACATTAAATAAAACTGCACATGAGTAAATGAAATAGCACAATAAATGAATTGCTACAGTAAATGAATTAGTAGGGTAAATAAAATAGTACATTGAATAAAATAGTACAGAAAAGTACAATAAATGAAATAGCACAATAAATGAATGACCACAGAAAATGAATAAGTATAATCAATGAAATAGCACAATAGATAAAATTGCACAGGAAATGAAATAGCAAACTAAATGAAATAGTGCACTAAATGAAATAGTACAATAAATGAAATAGTACAGCAAATGAAATAGCACAGTAATTGAAATGGCACAATAAATGAAACAGTCCACTAAATGAAATAGTACAATATTAAATGAAAAAATACAGCAAGAAAAATAGCATAGTTAATGAAGTAGCACACTGAATAAAGTAGTACGGTAAGAAATAGTACAATACATGAAATAGTACAGTGAATAAAATAGCAAATGAAATGAAATATCACCGTGAATGAAATATCACACGAACTGAAATAGTACAGTAAAGAAATAGCATAGTAAATGAATTAGGACATTGAATAAAATAGCACAGCAAAGTAATTACCACTGTAAATGAAATAGCACAGTGTAATTAATGTAATAGTCCATTGAATGAAAGATCCCGTAGATAGGTCCCCAACACCCTTTGGTTATCGTAAGAGGCGACTATAACGGACGCAATAGTTAAAACAAATTTGCTAAATTAGATATAATTGTAAATAAAACAGAACAACAAATTGAATACTAAATAAAACAGCATGCATAATCTAACAGCACACTAAATGAAATAGTACAGTAATCGAAATAATACAGTAAATGATTTAGTACAGTAAATGAAATAGCGCAGTAAATGAAACGTTGCAGTTATTGAATTAGCACAGTAAACGAATTAGGTTTGTAAATAAAATAGTGGAGTAAATATAATAGCACACTATAAGAAATAGCACAGTAAGTGAATTAGCACAGTAAATGAAATAGAAATTTAAATGAAATAGTACAATAATTATAATAGTACAGTAAATGAATTCGGTCCGTTAATAAAATATATAGTAAATAAGATAGCATAGAAATACAAATTCGGTCGGTACAGTACAGCGAATGAAATAGTATAGTAAATGAATAACACGGTACATTGTTTAACACATCAAACGAATTAGTCCATTGCATACAATAGTATAAATAAAATAGTACATTAAATGAAATAACACAGTAAATGAAATAGTTCAGTAAATAGCACATTAAATGAAATAGCACATTAAATGAAATAGCACAGTCAATGAAATAGTACAGTAAATAAAATAGCACAGTAAATGAAATAGTACAGTAAATTCATTAGTATAGCAAGTGAAATAGCACTGTCAATGAAATAGCAGTGAAAATGAAAGAGAAGAGTGAATAAAATCGAGCAATAAAAAAAATAACACAGAAAATGTAAAAGCGGTGTAGTTTATGTATTAGTCCATCAAATGAAAGATCGCATGGATACCCGGGTTATAATAGGTCCTCAGCACCCCTTGCTTGTCGGAAGAGGCGACTAAATGGGGCGGTATAATTACAATATTTCGCTAAATCAAGTAGAATAGTAAATAGAATAGAACAGTAAATTGAATAGTATGTAAAACAGCATAGTTAATGTAAGGACACATTAAATGGAAAAAAAAACCCACAGTAAATAAAATACCACAGTAAATGAAATACCACAGTAAATGAAATAGTACAGTAAATGAATTGATACAATAAATGAATAGCAGTTAATAAAATAGTAAAGTAAATGAATTAGTATAGTAAATCGATTAGTATAGTAAATGGGTTAGTAAAATAAATGAATTAGTGCAATGAATAAGATATGACAGTAAGTCCATTAGTATAGTAAATGAAATACCTTGATCAATAAAATAGCACAGTAATTAAAATAGCAAAGCCAATGAATCATGTCCGTAAGTAAAAAGTTTATTAAATGAAATAGTACAGTAAATGTCTAAATGAATTAAAACAGTAAATCAATTATTAAAACAAATTAATAGAATAAATGAAATAGTACAGTGAATGAAACAGTACAGTAAATCCATCAGTGTCGTAAATATAATAGCGCGGTAAAGGAAATAGCACAGGATATAAAATAGCAGGGAAAATAAAACAGCAGAGTAAATAAATGACACAGTGAATGAAATAGTACAGTCAATGGATTAGTACTGTAATTTGATTCGCACAGTAAAGGAATTAATAGAATGAATAAAATAGTACTATGAATAAAATAACACATTATTTGAAATAGCACAGTAAATGAAATATCATAGTAAATGAAATAGCACAGTAAATGAATTAGTGCAGTAGATGATATAGTGCAGTGAATATAATAGTACAGTGATTAAAATAGCACAATAAATGAAATACATGTAGCACAATAAATGAAATACATGTAGCACAGTGAATGAAAAACATGTAGCACAGTGAATGCATTATTACAGTCAATGAATTAGCACAGTGAATATATTAATACAGATGAAATAGCATAGTAGATAAATTATCACAGTATATAAAGTATCACTGTAGATGAATTAGTCTGGTAAATGAAATAGTACAGTAAATGAATTAGCACAGTGAATGAAATAGTATTGTAAATGAAATAGTACAGAGAATAAAATAATCCAGGAAATGGAATAGTGCAGTAAATAAAATAGCACAGTAAATGAATGAAGTCATTAAATAATACTTTAAACGAAATAGTACATTACATGATATAGTACAAGAAAATAGAATGATACAGTACGTAGGCAATAAAATAATACGGTTTGTAAAACAGTTCAAAATGTGAAATAGTGCAGTGTAGTCAATAAAATTCTGTTGTTAATGATATGGTATAGTAAATACAAAATGAAATTGTATTGTAAATGAAATGATACAATAAATATGATCGAATGGTAAATGAAATGTAACAGTAAATTAATTGATACATTCAATAAGAGAGATTAAGTCGTTCAGTAGATAAAACAATACAATGCCAATTCTTATGAATGCGGTGTCTAGATATCTGGAACTCAAGCACACGCCGTTATTTAGACATTGCAATTATGAGAATCATCAGTGTGTAGTATCTGTTAAAATTGTCCCATGAACAAAATAGCATAGCAAATACAAAAGGAAATATTTCGCTAAAGTAAATGGACGAATAAATGAAATAGAACAGAAAGTTGAAAAAATAAAAATAGAACAGAAGATAAAACAGCATATAGTTAATGTATTACATGTAGTATATTAAATAAGAGGGGACAGTAAATGAAATAAGTGCAGTGGTAAATGACGTAGTACAGTTAAATGACGTAGTACAGTAAATGAAATAAGTGCAGTGGTAAATGACGTAGTACAGTAAATGAAATAAGTGCAGTGGTAAATGACGTAGTACAGTAAATGAAATAAGTGCAGTGGTAAATGACGTAGTACAGTAAATGAAATAAGTGCAGTGGTAAATGACGTAGTACAGTAAATGAAATAAGTGCAGTGGTAAATGACGTAATACAGTAAATGAAATAAGTGCAGTGGTAAATGACGTAGTACAGTAAATGAAATAAATGGAGTGGTAAATGACGTAATACAGTAAATGAAATGAGTGGAGTGGTAAATGACGTAGTACAGTAAATGAAATAAGTGGAGTGGTAAATGACGTAGTACAGTAAATGAAATGAGTGGAGTGGTAAATGACGTAGTACAGTTAAATGACGTAATACAGTAAATGAAATAAGTGCAGTGGTAAATGACGTAGTACAGTTAAATGACGTAGTACAGTAAATGAAATAAGTGGAGTGGTAAATGACGTAGTACAGTAAATGAAATAAGTGCAGTGTTAAATGACGTAGTACAGTTAAATGACGTAGTACAGTAAATGAAATAAATGGAGTGGTAAATGACGTAATACAGTAAATGAAATAGGTGTAACGGCGCAGTCAATAAGATAGTATTGTGAATGAAATATTATGTTACATCAAATAGTGCAATAAAAATAATACAGTAACTGAAATACATAAGTAGTACGGTAAATGAAATATATGCATATTCATCAAATAGTAGAGTAGATACAATAGTAGATTGAATGAAATTATAAAGGAAAGCAAATAATACAGCAATTAGAATTGTAGAATCAATGAAATGGTACAGTGAATAAAATAGTAAAATGAATAAAATTGCACTGTAAATCAAATAAGAACATAGTACCGCGGACACCGTACATTTATCTGACGTGTTTCATACCGATTGTAAGATAGTTCTTGGCACACTGATTTTGACTACGAATAACTCTGTTTACCTGATCAAGATATAGGGTTGACAGGGGATTCTTACTCCTCCTAGGCATCTGATGCCACCTCTGGTGTGTTCAGGGTTCAGTGTTTGTCCAATTCTGTATTTCGTATTGCCTGTGGGAGTTATGAAATTTATCGCTGTTCGTTATCTTCACCTTTCATATAGTGAATATTAATCATATTATATACTAATTATGAATTAGTAAATATAATAATAGAATTAATGAAATAGTGGAGTAAGCAAAATAGTGCAGTGAATGAAATAGTATGGTGAGTGAAATATTAGTTCATTACATAAAATTGTGGTGTAAATAGTACAGTAATGGAAAGAACTACAATAGTACTGAAAATGAAATAGTTCAATAAATGAAATAGTAGAATAAATAAATTATCATAGTTAATAAAATAGTATTGTAAGTGAAATAGTACAGTAGGTAGTCAATGAAACAATACGATGGACGACATGGTACAAAATGTGGGATATTCTTAGTGTAATAGTATGTAATAATATTAATAAAGCGACATGAAAGAGACCAGCAAATTGAATAGGTCAAACAGTGCAGTAGATCATGGTACTCTTCTACTTAAGTGTTAGAATTATACAATCAATAAAATAGTACAGTAAGTACAATTGAGATATTTCGCTAAATTAATCAAAAGAGTAAATGAAATAGAACAATAAATTGAATATATTTAATAGTACATTAAATGAAAGATCCCGTAGAGATCCGGGTTAGAATAGACCTCAGTACCCCTTGCTTGTCATAAGAAGCGACTGAAAGGGGCGGCACTTCAATGAGACCGTAAAAACGGAGTAAAATAAGTGAACCAGATAGATAAATGAAATAGTACAGTAAATAAAATAGTACTGTAAATAAAATAGTACAGTAAATGAAATAGTACAGTAAATAAAATAGTATGATAAATAAGATAGTACAGTAAATAAAATAGTACAGTAAATAAGATAGTATGATAAATAAGATAGTACAGTAAATAAAATAGTATGATAATTAAAATAGTACAGTAAATAAGATAGTACAGTAAATAAGATAGTATGATAAATAAAATAGTACAGTAAATAAAATAGTACAGTAAATAAGATAGTACAGTAAATAAAATAGCACAGTAAATAAAATAGTACAGTAAATAAGATAATACAGTAAATAAGATAGTATGATAAATAAAATAGTACAGTAAATAAGATAGTACAGTAAATAAGATAGTACAGTAAATGAAATAAAGAAAATAGTATATCGAATCAAATTACATTACATGATATCTCATAGTAAATTTGTGAAATAAATGAAATGATACAGTAAATCAATTAATGAAGCACAGTTAAATGAAATATCACAATAAATGAAATGATACAGTAAATCAATTAATGAAGCACAGTTAAATGAAATATCACAATAAATGAAATGATACAGTAAATCAGTCAATGAAGCACAGTTAAATGAAATATCACAATAAATGAAATGATACAGTAAATCAGTCAATGAAGCACAGTTAAATGAAATATCACAATAAATGAAATATTACAGTAAATGAAACAGTGCAGGAAGTAAATGGTACAGTGCCTAGTGAGTGAAATAATACGTTAGATTAGACAGAGCCAAATGTGAAATAGTGCAGTATAGTCAATATACATGTAATAGTATGGTTAATGCCAAATGAATTTGTTCAGTAAATGAAGTAATACAATAAACATGATCGAATCAGCGAACTGACATAAAACAGTAAACGAAGTGTTGCAGTAAATAAAATAGATAAAATCATTCAGTAAATAAAACAGTACAGTGCCAATTCTTATGAATGCAGTGTCTAGATATCTGGAACTCAAGCACACACCGTTATTTAGACATTGCAATTATGAGAATCTTCTGTGTGTAGTATCTGTTAAAATTGTCCCATGAACAAAGTAGCATAGCAAATACAGAAGGAAATATTTCGCTGAAGAAAATGAAAGAATGAATTAAAAAGCAACAGTAAATTGAATAGATCAAATAGTACGGTGAATAAACTAGCATAGTTGATAAAAAAAAATATTGTAAGTGCAATTGTTTAGTAAATATAATTGTTTAACGAAAAAGTACAGAAAGTAAAACAGTACCTGATTTAAAGTAGAAAAGTATCCGTAACTGAAATCGATAAAAAGGACAGTACATGAAAGAGTACAGTACATGGAATAGTATTGTAATTACAACGGTTCAGTACATAACTTATTACAGTAAATGAAATAGTAGGATAAATGGCATAGTACAGTGAATGGCATAGTATAGTGAATGAACTAACAAGTAACTGAAGTTGATAAAATAGGACAGTCATTTAAAAAAGGAAATGAATTAGGATGAATAGCATATTAATTAAAATAGGGACAATAATACCGTAATTCTAACAGGAAAAATAGAACGGTAAATGAAATGGGAAAATTAGGACAATGAATGAAAGAAGAAAATAATGAAATAGGAAAAATACGATAGTAAACTAAATAGGACAATTTGGTCAGCTAATGAAATAGAAAATATAGAACAATAATAAAATAGGAAAAATGGTGATTGAAATTAAATAGGAAAGATTTCACAGTCATTGAAGTATAAAAAGTGGGACAGTAATAGAAATAGGAAAAATAAAACAGTCAATGAAATATGAGAAATAGGGCAATAAATGAAATAGGAAAACTAGGACAATCATAAATAAGAAAAATTAGACAGTAAATGAAATAGGAAAAATAAGGCAGTAAATGAAATAGGAAAAATAGAACAATAAATGAAATAGGAAAACTAGGACAATCATAAATAAGGAAAAATAGGGCAGTAAATGAAATAGGAGAAACAGGACAGTTAATGAAATAAGTAAAATGAAACAGTAAATGAAATAGAAAACATAGGGAAGTAAATAATACAGGAAATTTAGGGCAGTGAATGAATTGGGAAAAATAGGGCAATCATGAAATGGGGAAAATAGGGCTGAAAATGAAACAAGAAAAATAGGACAGTAAATGAAATAGAAAAAATAGGACATCGATGAAATAGGAAAAATAGGCCTGAAAATGAAATAGGAAAAACAGGGCAGTATACGAAATAGAAAAAATAGGACATTGATGAAATAGGAAAAATAGGGCTGAAAATGAAATAGGAAAAATAGAAAAATAAATGAAATAGGAAAAATCAGACAGCCATTGAATTAGGAAGTACGTGGAATAGGAAAAATACCACAGTTAATTAAATAGGAAAATTAGGTCAGCTAATGAAATAAGAAATATAGAACAATAATAAAATAGAAGAAATGATGTAAATTAGATAGGAAAGTTTTGACAGTCATTGAAGTATAAAAAGTTGGACAGTAATAAAAAAGGAAAAATAAGACCGTCAATAGAATAAGATTAATAGGGCAATAAATGAAATAGGAAAACTAGGACAGTAAATGAAATAGGAGAAACAGGGTAATCAATGAAATAGGAAAACTAGAACAGTAAATGAAATAGGAAACATAGGGCAGTAAATGAAACAGGAAATTTGGGACAGTAAATGAATTGGAACAAATAGTACAATCAAGAAATGGGAAACATAGGGCTGAAAATGAAATAAGAAAAACAGGGCAGTAAATGAAATAGGAAAAATAGGACAGTCATTGAAATAGGAAAAATACGACAGTAAATTAAATAGCAAAATTAGGTCAGCTAATGAAATGGGAAATATAGGGCAATAATGAAATAGCAAAACTAGGGATGTAAATGAAATAGGAAAAATAAGATAGCTATTAAAGGATGAAAAGTTGGACAGTAATAGAAATATGAAAAATAAGACAGCCAGTGAAATGAAATAGGAGAAATAGGGCAATAAATGAAATAGGAAAAATAGGACAATCATGAATAAAGAAAAATAGGGCAGTAAACGAAATAGAAGAAACAGGGTAGTAAATGAAATAGGTAAAATAAAACAGTAAATGGAGTAGGAAACATAGGACAATAATGAAATAGGAAAAAACAGTAAATGGAGTAGGAAACATAGGACAATAATGAAATTGGAAAAATAGGACGGTCGTTGAATTAGGAAACATAGGGCAGTAAGTGAAATAGGAAAAATAGGACAGTAAATGAAATTGGAAACATAGGACAATAATGAAATAGGAAAAATAGGACGGTCGTTGAATTAGGGAAAATAAGACAGTAAGTGAAATAGGAGAAATGGGGTAGTAAATAAAATAGAAAAATTAGGTCAGTTAATGAAATAGGAATTATAGGACAATAATGAGATAGGAAAAATAGGGATGTCAATGAAATAGGAAATATAAGACAGTCATTGAAGTATGAAATATTGGACAGTAATGGAAAACAGAGAATTATAAGACAGTCAATGAAATGAAATAGGAGGAATAGGGTATATATAGATGAAATAGACAAAAAAGGACAGTCATGAATAAGGAAAAATAGGGCAGTAAATGAAATACGAGAAACAGGGCAGTAAATGAAATAGGAAAACTAGAACAGCAAATGAAATAGGGAACATAGGACAATATTGAAATAGAAAAAAATAACAGTCGTTGAATGAGGAAAATAGGATAGTAACTGAAATGGGAAAAATAGGGCAGTGAATGAAATAGGAAAAATAAAACATTAAATGAAATGGGAAAAATAGGGCAGTAAATGAAATAAGAAAAATAGGACAGTCATTAAAGTATGAATTGTTAAATAGGAGTGGAAATAGGGAAAAAAGACAGTCAATGAAATGAAAAGATAATTAGGGCAATAAATGAAATAGGAAAAATGGGCAATAAATGAAATTGGGAAAATAGGGCAATAAATGAAATAGAAAAAATAGGGCAGTAAGTGAAATAGGAAAAATAGGGCAGTGAGTGAAATAGGAAACGCAGAACAGTAACTGAAATAGAAGTAATAAGACAGTAATGGAAATCGGGGAAAATAGAATAGCCATTGATATCTGAAAAATGGGACAGTAATTAAAATAAGAAAAATAGGACAGTGAATGAAATGAAATAGGAAAATTAGGAAAGTAAATGAGATAGAATTGTTAGCACAGGAAATAAAACAGGAAAAATAAGAAATAAAACAGGAAAAATAAGATAGGAAATAAAACAGGAAAAATAAAAAATGAATTGAAATAGGAAAAATAGAGGACAGTAAGTGAAATACGAAAAATACGACGATAATTGAAATAGGACAGTAAATGAAATAGGAAAGATAGGAAATAAAACAGGAAAAATAAGAAATGAAATAGGAAAGATAGGAAATAAAACAGGAAAAATAAGAAATGAAATAGGAAAGATAGGACAGTAAGTGAAATACGAAAAATACGACGATAATTGAAATAGGACAGTGAATGAAATAGGAAGAATAGGTTAGTAATTGAAATAGGAACAATAGGATAGTAACTGAAATAGAACCGTAAATGAACTAGGAAAAATAGGACAATAAATCAAATAGGAGAAATAGGGCAGTAAATTGAATTGGAACAATAAGACAGTCATTGAATTAGGAACAAAGTAAAGAAAATAGGGAAAATAAACATTTACTAAAATAGGAAAATAGGACAGTGATTGAAAAAAGAACAAGAGCAACGCCAACGTGGCATAATACGCCCGTAGATTTTGCTCAAGGAAAATATATTTTAGTGGGATTCATATTTTAGTGAAGTTAGCACTGTCCTCTGAGCTACAATAGCAATGGCTGTTTCTAGTGCCACCACGGAGAGGATCCTCATTACACACTTGTAGCCATAAAATGTATAATGAAGACAGATCATGCAGAATGATACTCCATACAATTTGATTTCATGTGTTTATTTCAGTAATTAGTTTCAGTTTGAAATGGTAAAAAATATTGAACATAGCTATTTTTGTAGAGGCAGATCAACATTTTTTTTTGCAGGAGAATCTCAAATTATATAGAAATATCTCTTCAATAAAGTATAACTTGGAAGTTCACAAGCTATACTTGGCACCAAATTATCAAGTGAAGCATGCCATCTAACAGTCTTGACCTTTTAAACTTGAAAAAGAAAAGTATTGGCATTCCTAGCCACAACAGAGTTGTTTGTATCCTGCTACAACCACCTTGACCTTTGACATTGAGGAACAATAGGCTTCCTCCACTTGGAATAAGGTATATGCATATTAAAATTGACACTCCTAGCCCCAACGGTTCGGTCTGTATACCTACAAGGTTTTCCTACTAAGTAAACCTATGACCTTGACCTTTGACCTCTGACCTTGAAAAAATAGGCATTTTCCTATCATCATCATGATCAAATATACCAAGTTATAATATCCTGGAGCTTACGGTTCGGTTTGTATCCTGCCCACAAGGTTTTCCTAAAAAGTGATACTACGACCTTGACCTTTGACCTTGAAAAATGATAGGCATCTTTCTCTCATCATGGTGATCAAATGTACTAAGTTGTAAAGTCCTAGGGCTTATGGTTCAGTCTGTATCCTGCCCACAAGGTCCAGACAGACAGACGGACGACGCCATACCATAATACGTCTCGTCTTCGACGGGCGTATAAAAATAGGACAACAAATTAAATAGAAAAAGTAGGATAGTAATTGAAATACAAAAAATACGACAGTAATCGAAATAGTAGAATTACAACAGTAAATGAAACAGGACAGTCAATGAGTTAGGAAAAATAGGACGAAAAGTAAAACAGGAAAAATAAGGCAGTGACTGTAATAGGAAGAGTAGGACAGTCATTGAAATAGGAAACGTAGGACAGTCATTGAAATAGGAAGAGTAGTACAGTCATTGAAATAGGAAGAGTAGGACAGTAAATGAAATAGAAAACTATGGCAGTGACTGAAGTGGGAAAAATAGGGCAGTATATAAAATTAGAAAAATGGGACAGTGAGTGAAAGAGGAAAATTGGACAGTAAGGGAAATATAGAAAAATAGGACAATAAATCAGATATGACATTAAATAGAATAGGAAAAGAGAGTAAATGAAATAGGAAAAGTAGGACAATAAATCAAGTAGAATTACTAGGACAGTAATAGAAAAAAAAAATTGGACAGTCACTGAAATAGGAAAAATAGGGCGCTAAATAGGAAAATTATGGAAGTCAAATACGAAAATTGCAAAGTAAATTAAATAGGAAAACAAGGATATTAATTAAGACACGAACAATATGACAGTAATTGAAATAGGAAAGATGGGATAGTAAATGAAATAGAGTCAATGAAATGGGGAAAATAGGAGAGTAATTGAAATAGGAAAATAGGGAGTTTGACCTACTTTAAAGAAAATGTAACCTTTTGAAAATGTCCAGAGGTATTTCAGTATTGCTTTCATGTTTTGTATATAGATTCTTTAGGGCAAGGCCTTGTACACAATGGTATTTGATCCTCTGACCTTGGAGTTTGACCCATTTTATAAAAAAAAACCTGACGTATTCAATATCTCCTGAACTAGTTAACATACATCTTCACAAGTCAAGGGTTATTGATTCGTTACCTCGCACTAACCCTTGACATCAGTGACTACTCATTCTGATTGTCTCCACAAAAGAGTGGGAACCAATGAGAATGCGGTTCTATTTATAACAACTCGAAGCGAGAGATTCAAATAAAAACACGTGTATTGATACTTACAGTTATGGCTATTTCAATCGTTTAAGCAATAATTTCTTAAGCAAATGGTTTCCAAACTTGATCTACTATCAATAAACGTAATTAATTTGTGTAAATATTACAATTGCGCGTGTTTATCAATGCATCAGTATGAGATCGCGTCATTTGTATCCATGTACACCATAACAAGATGCAGTGATTTCATTGGATGTTTTATTATACCCCCCGCAACAAGTTGGGGGGGGGGGGTATACTGGAATCGGGTTGTCCGTCTGTCCGTCCGTCCGTCTGTAGACGCAATGGTTTCCGGACTCTAAAGCATTATCCTTTCCACCTACCGTCACCATATCATACATATGGACTACCCATGGGATGAAGATGTTCCCTATCGATTTTGGGGTCAAAAGGTCAAAGGTCAAGCACACTGGACATCGAAGTAGCAATATGATTTCCGGGCTCTAAAGCGTTATCCTTTCCACCTACAGTCACCATATCATACATATGGACTACCCATGGGATGAAGATGTTCCCTATCGATTTTGGGGTCAAAAGGTCAAAGGTCAAGCACACTGGACATCGAAGTAGCAATATGGTTTCCGGGCTCTAAAGCATTATCCTTTCCACCTGCAGTCACCATATCATACATATGGACTACCCATGGGATGAAGATGTTCCCTATCGATTTTGGGGTCAAAAGGTCAAAGGTCATGCGCACTGGACATCGAAGTAGCAATATGGTTTCCGGGCTCTAAAGCGTTATCCTTTCCACCTACAGTCACCATATCATACATATGGACTACCCATGGGATGAAGATGTTCCCTATCGATTTTGGGGTCAAAAGGTCAAAGGTCACGCGCACTGGACATCGAAGTAGCAATATGGTTCGGTTTGTCATGCCATTTGTTTTTTACACTCAGAAAAGAGGTAGTTTATACCTATTACCAACACCCTTTGGGAGATTGGGGTAAGCGGGGGGTATTCTTAGTGAGCATTGCTCACAGTACCTCTTGTTTATTAGTGGATTGAGTAATGGTCTAATGACCCCAACTTTTATATAGCGAATGATGTTAAGGGTTAGTGCGAGGTACCGAATCAATAACCGTTGACTTGTGAAGATGGTTAACGTAGGGCTTTTATATTTTACATAGAGGTTCTGTATGGCAAGACTTATTTCGCGAAGTTTGACTTTGTAACCTTGAAGTTGAAACTACTTTTTAATGAAACCTGCCCGACAGCATTTTACCCAATGACAGGTTGCATAGTGTATTAGATAAGATAGTAAATCAATAAAATGGCACAGTAAATTAGATAGTACATTAAATAAGATAGTAATTAAATGAAATCTATTAAATCGTAGATTAGATGAAATACTGTATACACTGTACTGGGGAATATTCGCTCCTTGGTTTTTTTGATGGATGCAACCCCCCCCCCCCTCCCCGTGCCAGTGAGCGAATTCAGAAAAGGATGAAACCCTTTTCTCTTTTTAACACAACTGTGTCGGAGCTAACGTAAAGCACAGCGAGATTGTTAGCATGTGTTAGAGTAGGGCGAAGAAACATGGGGCCAAAATAACCCTGTACACAGTAAGTGAGCAAATGAAAATGAACAGTAAAGAAAATACTGTAATTTAGTGAAATAGATCAAGTAGTATAGTAATCAGTACAGCAATGCATGTACGACAAACATACATTATAGTAAACGATTCACGTACATTATAGTACACGATTCACGTACATTATAGTAAACGATTCACGTACATTATAGTAAACGATTCACATACATTATAGTAAACGATTCACGTATATTATAGTAAACGATTCAGTGAAACGTACATTATGGTAAACGATTCAATGAAACGGTTTCTTGGGTATTTATGATGATCTCAAAAAAAATTGTTTTCTCTTTTTTCTTGATCATTTCAAGACTGAAATATGTAAAATGATTCCCAGCAAATGTAAACTACTTCAGGGAGTTCAGATGGCGCTTAGTTTGATTATATCAATTTCTATAGCCGTTATAACGACCTAGTTTGCCAAGACAACCTATCATTGGGTCAAATGCTGTCTGACGTGTTTCATACCGATTGATAGGCCGTTCTTGGCACACTGATTATGGCCACATATTGCTTCGTTTACCTGATCAAGATATGGGGCTCACGGCGGGTGTGACCGGTCGATAGGGGATGTTTACTCCTCTTAGGCACCTGATTCAACCTCTGGAATATCCAGGGGCCTGTGTTTGCTCAACTCTCTATTTTGTATTGCGTATAGGAGCTATGATATTGATCATTGTTCGTTATCTTCACCTTTTCATTTGTTAATTACGAACGATCGGGTACCTTTATTCATTTTTTAATTTCTGGGTTTTTGGGGGGTTTTTTTGTAGTGGTTAAAAATTAAAATCAAGTTCTATTCATTGATTCATCTATTTATTTAATTAGTTACATATATTTATATGGTGTTTCCTAATACTTGTGTAAGTTTAGTTTGATTTCTTTACACATGATTAATCTTAACCCTCCTACTAAAATACCCTAGGTCTCACTGTCTACTTCACCCTCTCCCTCATTTTAGTGGTTAATAATTCCTAGTGACAGGGTAGCTTTCGTCATTCATTCATTATTCATTCATTTTTCTTTTGAAGTTTATTTGCTTTACTTAAACCTCCACAATATATCCGGACACATTTTCATATATTTCTGTTCAAGCGTAAAATTTTCTTTTCTATATGTATCAAGAGTGCTGGATAAGTTTATGTAATTTTGAGGTTTCATAATGGTAGGATAATTTTGGAATGTGTTGGGTGTTTGGAATATTACAAAATGTTATAGAGGTTAAAGGTTAGGAGATCTTGGAATTCACTGCACCTCACACATCTGGCATCATAATATATTAATGAAAGAAATTATCAAACTTTAGACTTCTTCTATTTCATCATTTTTATTTCATCATAATTGACACATGATATGAGATATAGTATTGGGTCGGTGGTATTGTAATTCTCTAATCCTAAGATATATATCACTATATTTACATTAACTCCAGTTTTCCCTTCACATTTTTACTCATGACAATGAAGATTAATTTCTCAAACTTTTAACTTTCGATATTTCATCGAGTTTACTGGAAAACAAATCAATTAAAATGATCAAAATGTGATATAATAAATGAAAGCAAGATAAGCATTAATTGTGGCCTTTTTTCCTTCAATCACTGGTAGCCCTCAGGGCTATCAGAGATTGGGTATTATTTTCAGAGAGACGTGTCCATCCGGCGACAATATTGAAGCACTTGGACGACGATAATGGCGAAATGGTGGCATCACATGGGAAAAGGTAATGGAATAGAATAGTAAATGAAATTGCACAGTAAATGAATTAGCTCAGTAAAGGAAAAGGTGATGATAACGAACAGTGACCAATCTGTCTTGGGACAGGAAGCATCTTGTGTCAAGCGGTTATATCCACCGTGAACACTTTATCTTGATGAAAACCAGTGTGTAAATTTGGTATGAAACATGTCGGACAGCATTTTACCCAATGACAGGTTCTGTTGATAAAACGAATACAGTAAAGGAATAGTATATTAAATATTATAGTAATTGAAACAACACTATCAAAGAGTTAGGTCAGTAAATATATTAGTACTGTAAACGAAATAGCATAATAAATGAATACGTGCAGCAAATGATACTTCCTCCTCCTAGGCACCTGATCCCACCTCTGGTGTGTTAAGGGTTCCGTGTTTGTCTGATCCCACCTCTGGTGTGTCCTGGGGTCCATGTTTGCCCAGCTATCTATTTTGTATAGCTTGTAAGAATTATGAGATTGATAACTGTTCGTTATCTTCACCTTTCATAGTAAATGATAAGAATTAAGTTAGTAAATGAAACAGCGCAGTAAATGAAATAGCACAGTAACTAAAATGCCACAGTAAATAAAATACCACAGGAAATATATTTGGCCAAGAAATAAAATTGTACAGTAAAAAAAATTCCAATGAATAATATTGGAAATTTCATCGATATGAATAATTAGGTGTATACGGGGCATACAATTGGTTACGAGAGAGTGATGTGTTTATAGAATGAAAATTCTCTTGGATACTAGATTTAAAAACGGTGTGTGATAACAGTTGTTTTGAGTTCCAGATTTTAAGTCTGTGTTTATGAGGATTTTCAAACTATGAATATATTTCCTTTTTGTTGTTAATTGGAGCCTCTATTTCACATTTCTAATTAGATCATCTCCTCTCTATTTCAAAGTAGTACAGTAAATGTAATAATACACAAAATAGCACACGAAATAAAATAACATAGTAGATAATGTAGTATATCAAATAAAATAGCAAATAAAATAGCACAGTAAATGAAATAGCATAGTAAATAAAATAGCACAGTCAATGAAATAGCATAGTAAATAAAGTACTGTATTAGACAGAATAGCAAATAAGGTTATACAATAAATAATAACATAGTAAATAAAATAACACTGCAAATGAAATAGTCAAGTAAATAGAATAGCACAGTAAATAAAATCGTATATCAAATAGAATAGCAAAGTGAATAGAATAGAACAGTAATTGAAATAGCTTAATAAAAAAAGGGTAAAGATAGTGAACATTGACCAATCTTATAACTTCTATAAAGAATACAAAATTAAGTGTGGGGCAAATACGGACCCCTGGACATACCAGAGGGGAAATCAGGTGTCTAGGAGAAGTAAGCATCCCATGTCGACTTGTCACATCCGCCGTGAACCCAATATCATGATTAGATTCGGTATGTAAAGTTGGTATGAAACATATCGAACATTTTACCCAATGACGGATTGTATTCATAAAATGAATACAGTAAATGGATAATATATCAAATAAAATAATAACTGAATTAGTACTGTAATTGAAATAGCAGAGTAAATGAAATAGCAGTCAATAAAATAGCACAGTAAATGAAATACCACGGTCAATGAAATACCACAGAAAATGAAACAGCATAATAGAACAGCACAGCAAATTAAATAGCATAGTAAGTAAAATAGCACAAAAACTAAAATAGCATAGTAAATAGAATATCACAGCATATGAAATAACATAGTAAATAGAATAGCGCAACATAATAGCATAGGAAATAAAATATCAAAGTAAATGAAATAATATTGTCAATAAAATAGCACAATGAATGAATAGCACAGTCAATGAAAGAGCACAGTAAATGAAATAGTACAGTAAATGAAATAGCACAGTAAATGAAAAAGTACAGTGAATTAATTAGTACAGCAAATATAATGTCACAGTAAATGAAATAGTACAGAAAATGAGATAGCGCAGTCAATAAAATACCCCAGTAAATAAAATACTACATCAAATTAATTTGGCTAGGAAAGAAAATTGTACAGTCAATGATTTCCAGTTCACAATATTCGAAATTTCATCAATATGAATAATAAGGGGCTTACAATTGGTAACGAGAGAGTGATGTGTTTATACAATGAAAATTTTCTTGGATACTAGACTTAAAAACGGTGTGTGAGAACAGTTGTGTAAAGTTCCAGATATTAAGTCACTGTTTTTGAGAATTTTCAAAGTAAGAATATATTTCCTTTTTGTTGTTAATTGGAGCCCTTATTTCAAGTTTTAATTAAATTGTCTCCTCTCTATTTCACAGTAGTACAGTAAATGAAATAACATAGTAAACAAAATAGCACAGTGAATGAAATAACATAGCAAACAAAATGGCAGAGTAAATAAAACAGCATAGAAAATAGAATACCACAGTAAATAAAATACCATAGTAAATAAAATAGCATAGCAAAGAAAATAGTTCAGTAAATGAAATGGCATAGTAAAAGAAATAGTCAAGTGAATAGCATAGTAAATAAAATAGCACAGTAAATGAAATGGCACAGTAAATAGAATATCACAGTAAATAAAATACCATGATAAATAAAATAGTTCAGTAAATGAAATGGCATAGTAAATGAAATAGCATAGTAAATAGAATAGTAAATAGAATAGCACAGTAAATAAACTAGCACAGTAAATAAAATGGCACAGTAAATAGAATAACACAGTATATAGAATATCACAGTAAATAAACTAACACAGTAAATATATTAATAATCAAAAAATAGCAGAGTAAATGAAATAACAATCACAAAATAGCACACTAAATGAAATAACACCGTCAATGAAACACCACAGCGAATGAAATAGAATAGTAAATATAATAGCGCAGAAAAAATAGCATAGGAAATAAAATATCACAGTAAATGAAATAATACAGTCGTTAAAATAGTAGTCAATGAAATAACAGTCAATAAAATAGCACAGTCAATGAAATAACACAGTAAATAAAATACTACATCAAATTAATTTGGCTAGGAAATAAAATTGTACAGTCAATGATTTCCAGTTCACAATATTCGAAATTTCATCAATATGAATAATAAGGGGCTTACAATTGGTAACGAGAGAGTGATGTGTTTATACAATGAAAAGTTTCTTGGATACTAGACTTAAAAACGGTGTGTGAGAACAGTTGTGTAAAGTTCCAGATATTAAGTCAATGTGTTTTTGAGAATTTTCAAAGTATGAATATATTTCCAGTTTGTTGTTAGTTGAAGCTCTTATTTCAAGTTTTATTTAAATTGTCTCCTTTCTATTTCACAGTAGTACAGTAAATGAAATTATAAACAAATTAGCACAGTAAATGAAAGGACATAGTAAACAAAATAGCACAGTAAATAAAACAGCATAAAAAATAGAACACCACAGTAAATAAAATAGCACGGTAAATGAAACAGCATAGTAAATAGAATAGCACAGTAAATAAAATACCATAGTAAATAAAAAAGCATAGTAAATAAAATAGTTCAGTAAATGAAATGACATAGTAAATGAAATAGCATAGTAAATAGAATAGCACAGTAAATAAACTAGCACAATAAATGAAATGGCACAGTAAATAGAATTGCACAGTAAATAAAATAGTATGTAAATAAAATCGTATATCAAATAAAATAGGACAGTAAATGAATTAGCTCAGTAAAGGAAAAGGTGAAGATAACGAATATTGACCAATCTTATAACTTCTAAAAAGAATACAAAATTAAGTGTGGGCAAATACGGACCCCTGGACATGCCACAGTAAATGAAATAGCACAGTAAATGAAATAACATAGTGAATAGAATACCACAGCAAATGAAATAGCCTAGTAAATGGAATAGCACAGTAAATAAAATCGCATAGTTAATAGAATATAACAGTAAATAAAATAGCATGTTAAATAGAATAGAACAGTAAATGAAATAGCATAGTAAATTAAATACCACAGTAAATGAAATATGAATAACTAGGTCTACAAGGGGCATACAATTGGTAACGAGAAAGTGATGTGTTATAAATGGAAATTTTCTTGGATACTAGACATAAAAACGGTGTGTGAGAACAGTTGTTTTGAGTTCCAGATTTTAAGTCTCTGTGTTTATGAGAATTTTCAAAGTATGAATATATTTCTTTTTTGTTGTTAATTGGAGCCCTTATTTCACATTTCTAATTAGATCGTCTCGTTTATATTTCAAAGTAGTACAGTAAATGTAATAATACACAAAATAGCACAGCAAATGAAATAACATAGTAGATAATGTAGTGTATCAAATAAAATAGCAAATAAAATAGGACAGGAAATGAAATAGTGTATGAAATAGAATAGGACACGAAATAAACTAGTAAATTAAATGAAAGGTGGAGATAACGAACAGTGAATAAATGAAATAGTAAAGTAAACAAAATACATGTGTATTAAATAGAATAGTAAATTAAATAGAATGAATTAAATCGTAGAGTAGATAAAATACTGTATACTGCATATATTCGCCCCTGGTTTTTTTATTGTTTATTTTTTATTCTCTCCTTAAACACAACTGTGTCCTTGCGAATTTAAACTGAGCGGTACCGTTTGTAAGTGTTGGAGTTGGGCTAAAATAACATGGGACGAAATTGAAACCCTGTGTATGGTATTAAAGCAAATGAACAGGAATTAAAATACTGTAATAAATAAAACACGTGTAGATCAAGTAGTATGTATGATCACTGATGTTCGGCAAATGAAATAGTACGTTATATTAAACGAATAAGTGAACAACATTCATGGGCAGTGATGCATTTGATGATCTAAAACAAAAGCCATGTCTTGATCATTTCAAGTTTTAAGTATGTAAACTGATTTCTAGTTATCAATGTTTGAAATTTCCTAAACATGAATAACTGAGTGTACAGGAGAAACACAGTAAATACAAAATTTGGGGAGTTCTGGCAGTGTTTAGATTGATTCCTTAATTACTTGGGAATTCAGTAACTTATCTATTTATTCATCTGTTGACGTCTTCTTTTTGTAGAGGTTAAGAGTTAAAATCTAGTTTCATCTATTCATTAATCTATTTATTCATTAAGTTACACATATTTATATGTTGTTTCCTAAATTTATCTTTACTTTTTTTTTATTTCTTTGCACATGACTAGTCTTTACTCCCCCACTTATATACCCCTTATACTAGGCCTAACTCTCCTTCACATTCTCCGGTGAAGAATTCATGTGGAATGTTATGTACATGTATGTATATAACTAATTACATATATTTATTTATAGCTTATTTCATACATATTACATAACTGTTTTCGTTTTTTACTTTTATTTATTAATTTGCTTTACAAGAAAGCTCGGAGATATTGCCTCACCTTTTTCCTGTCCTCCGTTTGTCCGCCCGTTAACTTTTCATATTTTCATCCCCTGCAGAACAACTTGGCCAATTTCAATCAAACTTGGTAACAATCATCCTTGAGTTAAGGTAATTCATGTTTGCACAAATAAAGGGTTATGCCTTCTTTCAAGGAGAGGTAATCACCAAAATACAAAAATAGGGCGTATTCATTTCAAATCACTAAGCCAGAAAAGTCGAAATTTACATGAAAGCCTTCTGACATAGTACATATTCAAGTTTGTTCAAATCATGACCCCCGAGGATAGGGTGTGCCCACAAGTGGGAATTACAATTTTGCATGCAAAAATATAGGGAACATCTTTAAAAATCTTCTCAAGAACCACTGGGTCAGAAAAGTTTAAATATACACGAAATCTTCATGATATAATGCAGATTCAAGTTCGTTAAAACCATCACCCCCGCTGATTGTCATAATATAACATTTCTCATATTATTTACATTAATATTTTTATCTTAAAAAATAAGAACGTCGATCTGAGTTGTTAAGGCATGTTTTATTAGATATTCATATCATGCACCAAATCACAGCAAAATTTGGACTCTAGAATCTCTTATTTGCAAACAACACACCTTTTTTATCATTACCGAAAAATCACAAAAAATTGATATAAAATGATAGTGCTTGTATCACTCTTTTTAAATTGAAATCATACTTCATAAGAGGTGTTTTAAAGAGCCATTAAATAAAATTTTGATGTAATAAGCTACCTTAAGAATCTTCTCAAGAACCATTGGGTCAGAAAAATGGTAATTTACATGAACGATTCCTGACAGGGTAGATTTAATTTGTTCAAATGAATGTTCCCATAAATTTTCTATCAAAAAATCCTAAAATATTATCCTACTATAATTGTGTCCAAACATGCCTTCAAATATTCATTAAAGCCCCACACGAACGGAAAACTAATCACTGTATATAATCACACTTGACCTAAAAGGTACATCAAGAGTTTATTAATACAATTCAATGAAAATTATGAAAAGGTTAATATAAGAAATGTCTTTCCATTTTTGAAAGTATATGAGATAAACATTTATTTTACTAACGTACTCCATTCAGTATGCCACTGCAGTTATAGTAGAAAGTAATCTGGAAAAAAAATTTAGTATGCTATACCAGAGAAATTTGATATGGATGAAAAGTGGAGGATATGCTCAACAATATTTTGAAATTAAAAACTTTCAAATTTACTTTATCTAATCAAAAATGCAGTTTTAGTAGAAAACAGCCTTCAAACAATCTAAAATCTCTGCTGGAACCGAACACACAATCTACAGTTCAGTAGTTGACATGCTAATCTACTGAGCTACTCAGCTATGCGATGCTTTTTTAAATGAGTAGGCAAATAGTGCTGATATTTATATTTTCATCCATGTTTTAAAAGGAAGTCAGCCATTATTACGATATAGAGTACATCCTTAAAACCCCTGCTGTGCTCGAACCCGCTATCTTCGCATCAAAAGTCGGCATGTTAACCGACTGAGCTATTCAGCTCGGTAATCAAATTTAAATGGAATAAACAAATGTTGTTGATATTCATGTTTCCATTCATGCTTTAAACGGAATGACAATGTAGTATACCTCCTTAACAGAATGAGAGGGATTATCAATTTGTGTAGGTCCAATTAAGGGTCTTCCCATATTACTGTAAATGTTACATTTGGCTGTGTATTCTATTTAGCGCCTTTGTCGGAACGCAGCTTCAACTAAATCAAGTACATCGCTAAATGCCATCCGTAAATCTAGATGTTTAAAGTAATTCAGGAATGCGCTAAATCAAATCTACGCTAACTTGTTGAAAAAACGATTTCCGCCAAATATCGTACACGCCAAATTTAATACGTTTACAGTATTGTAAGTCTGAGCAAGATAAACATTAATTGTGGCCACCGATGATTGAGGGATTTTTTCAGAGAGATGAGACCATCAGGAGATATAGCACCACCTGGAGGATGAAAGCAGGAAGACAATGGACTATGGATACTTGTCTGGAGTACAGATCAGGACATGTGGCACCACCTGGAGGATGATAGCTGGAAGACAATGGACTACGGATACTTCTCTGGATCAGGAGACATAGCACCACCTGGAGGATGATACATGGAGGACAATGGACTACGGATACTTCTCTGGATCAGGAGACATAGCACCACCTGGAGGATGATACATGGAGGACAATGGACTACGGATACTTCTCTGGATCAGGAGACATAGCGCCACCTGGAGGATGATACATGGAGGACAATGGACTACGGATACTTCTCTGGATCAGGAGATATAGCGCCACCTGGAGGATGATACATGGAGGACAATGGACTACGGATACTTCTCTGGATCAGGAGATATAGCGCCACCTGGAGGATGATACATGGAAGACAATGGACTACGGATACTTCTCTGGATCAGGAGATATAGCGCCACCTGGAGGATGATACATGGAGGACAATGGACTACGGATACTTCTCTGGATCAGGAGATATAGCGCCACCTGGAGGATGATACATGGAGGACAATGGACTACGGATACTTCTCTGGATCAGGAGACATAGCACCACCTGGAGGATGATACATGGAGGACAATGGACTACGGATACTTCTCTGGATCAGGAGACATAGCGCCACCTGGAGGATGATACATGGAGGACAATGGACTACGGATACTTCTCTGGATCAGGAGATATAGCGCCACCTGGAGGATGATACATGGAAGACAATGGACTACGGATACTTCTCTGGATCAGGAGATATAGCGCCACCTGGAGGATGATACATGGAGGACAATGGACTACGGATACTTCTCTGGATCAGGAGATATAGCGCCACCTGGAGGATGATACATGGAGGACAATGGACTACGGATACTTCTCTGGATCAGGAGACATAGCACCACCTGGAGGATGATACATGGAGGACAATGGACTACGGATACTTCTCTGGATCAGGAGACATAGCGCCACCTGGAGGATGATACATGGAGGACAATGGACTACGGATACTTCTCTGGATCAGGAGACATAGCGCCACCTGGAGGATGATACATGGAGGACAATGGACTACGGATACTTCTCTGGATCAGGAGATATAGCGCCACCTGGAGGATGATACATGGAGGACAATGGACTATGGATACTTCTCTGGATCAGGAGATATAGCGCCACCTGGAGGATGATACATGGAAGACAATGGACTACGGATACTTCTCTGGAACAGGAGACATAGCGCCACCTGGAGGATGAAGTAGGGACGACAATGGACTATGAATACTTGTCTGGAATACAGAGAAATGAGTACGCCACTTGGAGGATGATAGATGCGGGACAGTGAACTTTGGATACTTGTCTGGAGTATAGAGATTCTATAAGGAAACATGACACCGCTGGAAGATGATGGCGAAAAGACAATAAACATTGAATACTTCTCTGGAGTACAATAGGACGACGATAGTGTAGATAACATAGACAGTAGTGTATATAAACAGTTGTGTAATTAGACTGCTGTATATAGCTGGTGATTGTTTTTACATGCATGAAAAGGTGCAGATAACGAACAGTGATCAATTCAATAACACCTACAAGGAATACAGAATTAAGAGATGGGCAAACACTGACTCCTGGACATGCCAGAGGTGGGATCACATGCCTAGGAGTAAGCACCACTTGTTGTCCGGTCACACCCACCATGAATCCTATAACTCGATCAGGTAAACGGAGTACTCCGTAGTCTAGTCCAAATCATTGTATAAAGAACGGCCTAACAATCGGTATGAAACACGTCAGACAGCATTTGACCCAATGATAGGTTGTATTGGCAAACTAGATTGTTATAACGACCATAGAATTTGCGAAACGCTGACTTTAAACAAACCTGTTGAAACCCCTGCATCATCAACTTGTTTGTCTGCCACGATATAAAAACTTATTATACATAGAACAAGCTCTTGTGTACCGAATCAGTTGAGAGATACAAATACTATATGCAGGTGTAATGGAATATTGCTACATAAACATGGGAAATTGATGATGGAGAAGCTGAAATCATCCCGTTTATCATAAAGTTGAGCTGTTAGTTTGCCGTTAATATATATTTTCAATAAAATATCTAAGTATGAAGCAGAGGTTGACAACTCAATGGTGTCTTTTATTTCAGAGTTCACGGGAATATATCGAATCGACATATGAAAGGAAATTATCATTGTTGATAGAACGTCGTCGATATGTCTAAGTAAGTGAGAGAATTTTTCTTCTCGCGAAGAAGGTTGTTGTTGTTTTTAATAAACTCTGCTTCATAGGAATATAAGAACAGGTCAGCTAACAAAGGAACATATTTCGTGCACATGTGGGAATTCCAACAGACTGTTAGAGACTTAATCACCAAAGACTACGAAGATATTGTCAATGAGGAACTCCAGCATAGTTTTAATTTCAACTTCAGAGTACTTGTGCGTAGAATCAGAGTGGCGTTCAACAAAGTAATTTTTAGTGACTGATCACTAGATATTATTTTTTTTCCTTTTTCCATTCTTGTTGAAGAAGCAACTGTCTATGATGTCAAAAAGTCTAGTCTTTAATTCATTGTAAGGAATGGTCATGTAAAGTGTTGATAAGACTTATGTTTTGATGGTGTTAATTTGAGAAAATATTTTGATTTCAAATTTACTAGAAGTTCATTAGAATTTTATAGAATCCACATTTGATTTACATTTTACTTGTAAATAAATATTTTATACACTTTTATATAATTGTTATTTATTATTCTATAAATTCTGGTGTAAGTTTGCATGGTGTGCTATATGATAAAATTCTTTAGTTAATAAGGCATATCTCTTTATTATTAATATATACTCAGCTTGGCCATTAGATGTTCAAAAGGTTTTTGAAGAAGTCGTGCATTTCCACTCTGAGCCTCAACCTACTAAAAGCTCGTATTACTATGTATTTGATGTTTTTTTTAAAGAAATAATGCATGTTCGCCACCAGATCCAAGGACCATGAATTTCACAAGACTGGAAGTCTCGTGACTCTACTCTGTATATTGGATGTTCCAGAGTAAAAATATTTAAAGATTTCATCATTTTAGTTCAGCTGAGTTGAGAGCTCAAATGACCTTACCTTATAACCTTTCGTCTGTTTATAACGTTTTCACATTTTCATCTTCTCCAGAACAACTGGAGCGATTTCAGTCAAGCTGGACACAAGCCATGTTTGCATGATGGGGAATTAAGTTTGTTCAAGGGAAGGGCACTGTCCCCTTCAAAGGTAGATAATCAAATCATGGTCCCCGGGGTAGGGTGAGGTCACAATAAGGGATCAAAATTTTTACAAGCCTGCATTTAAGAAAAATCTCAAGAACCAAAGTTGAAATTTGCATGAAAGCTTCCTCATATGAGTACAGTTAAATGTGAACAAATCATGGTCCCCATGGTTATGATGGGGCCATAATAGTGATTTAAGTTTTAGATGCAGATATATATATAGGAAACTGGGTTTAGAATATTATACCTTTCAAGAACAACAGGACCATGATTAATTATGTTAAGATGCAAGCATACCAAAGTACTGTGTATTCAGTATGTTCATATTGTGGCCCATTGAAGAATGGTGGGGTCACCATAAGGATTCAAAGTTTCATAAAGAAACATCTTTTAAAATCCTCATCTCAACAAGTTCATAGCGATATGTAAATATCTTCAGGTAGTTCAAATTAGAGTTTGTTCAATCCAGGGGCCCGCGGGTAGGGTGGGACCACAAGAAGAGATCAAATTTATATGGGGAAATACCGTAAATTTAAACGAATTCTTTCCAAGAGTAGCGGAGTCACATTAAATCAAATGCAAATGTTCCCAACTTGTGGGGGTTGTTATGTTCGTTATCCCTCCGCGATTATAGTCGGGGGTCAACTGCTTTGTTATCGTCTGTCTGTCTCAAACTTTAACCTTGCTCATAACTTTTAAATAGTGAGTGATGCATGTGGTATTCTCATATTTCATATGCACTCCTTATGACGAGACTTTTCCTTTTGTACATAAGACTTTGATTTTATGACCTTGACTTTGGAAATTCACCTAATTAAAAAAAATCTCCTGAACTATTTGTTAAGGTAGGGCTTTCATAATTTTGCTATTAATCCTTTTAGTAAGTCCTTACATTTCATACATGATGCTTGACCTCGTAATTTTGACCTTGGAATTTGACCCAAATTGCAGACATTTAACCTTACTGATATTTTTGTATAGTGAGTGATAGGGCTCTCATATCTCATAAATGCATTCCTTTTAACAGTATTTTTAATCTAACCTTTTGAACTTGAGATTGACTTGCTTTTAAGAAAACGTAACCTATTGAATATCATCTGAACTATTTAAGGAACGGCTTTCATATTTTGTTTATAGATTCTTTATGGCAAGGACTTGTCGTATTATACCATAGTAAGACCTTTTATTTCATATCATGATCTATGACCTTGACTTTTTTCTAGAACAGCAAAGTCATGTTTGTCATTGGTGTTAAAGGGTCCCCATGTTGTGTGAATTCAGGTTCGGTATGTTGTGACTCTTGGAACCACAATATGGGGTCAAGATTTTTCACAACAGTAGAACAAGAGCGGGGTCACGGTGACTCAGGTCAGCAATGTAACCCATGGGTCTCTTGTTTGAATCAAGCGCCCTTAAGAAGAGTGGTTCAGATGAACGTTGTGGTCCATGGGCCTCTTGCTTAAGTTTTAGACCATACTTCTCGGGGTCTAGAGGTAGAGTGACTAATTTCATTCCTTGCCTCGCATTATGTTCCATAACGAAGAAGTCAGACCGAATGCAAACAGGGGAATTAAAATTTTAAAAATGTCTCAAATTGGCAAACATTGCTCATTTTGTATTTCAGAGTATTCCATAATTATCAGTTTATCAATTAATAACTGTTTATATAGCATGGTGTTTATATTTAACATCCTTTAAAATGCCCGTGCACTGATGAATGCATTAAGGTCACCTGCTGCAACTTTATTCTGAAAAATGATGGCATTGGAAACTAAATTTGAGTTTATATGAGTAAATTGAAATAATTTAACGGCATGTTATTTAGATTTTAAGCCATGATTTCTCAACTATGTTTAATATACAGTTGCAAAACTTTGCATATTTATATACTATAGGGAAGGGCGATATATCACATCAAAATACGTACATGTAAACAAATTTCTAATATATTAGGAATTTCATGGTTGTACTAATTACGTCCAGAATCTCTCTCTCTCTCTCTCTCTCTCTCTCTCTCTCTCTCTCTCTCTCTCTCTCTCTTCATCCCATGCATCTATTTTTTCTCTATTTGTAGCAAACTTCCTTGAATAATGGGTCCCGGTACGTTTTACACAACGTTGACAGTTTATGAAACTTTTGTTGAGCAAGTCTAATAACTTCACATACTCCGTACATGTATAAAAAAAAAACTAATTCAAGAGGTGCTAATTGACTTAATAAACGCTACTTTTAATTAATAGCGAGCGAAGCTCGCGTCGCAAAGCGACGCGCTCGCTCCAATGATTACACATGAGTCACGTGATTTGCTCTTCATCAGCTGAAAAAAGATGAGCATCACCCATAATGCTTCCGAAAAAATTTATGTCGCCGTCACTGCGGTATACTTCATTGAGAAACCCGTAATTAAAATAATTAGATTGTTTAGAAAGTACCATAAACGTTATTAAATCCCAGACAAGCTTTCTCATAGCTTCAAACATTTTGTTTTTGCTTGGTTTGAGAGAAGAAAAAAAACATTGCAGCTAATATGACGTCACAATTTGTAACTGTTTACATCAAGCGCGTTATATTTCCCGCGTTAAATGAAGAGGCGGATAAAAGTCGTGTTGCAAGATGTTAATGGGCTTCGCTCGTCTCAACGGTCACACCGTACAACATATTAAACAATAATTCGTCTTAAGAATAAAAACTCGATTTATTCTTATGAAACGTACCTTATAACTTTGTCTTTTACGGAAATAGCCGAACATATGCGAAAGTTTATCAGACATACGATACTTCAGCAATGTGACGTCACTGTAAGAACACTATCATGGCTCCTGAATATTTTTTCAACAGCGATAGCGAAAGTTCTTTACTATCACCGATTATTGAAAGTGATGATGAAAGCGATTATAGCGAGCCAGCGCAAAGTGCTGGCTCGTACTGCGAGCTCTAATGACTAGAGCGCGGGAAATAATCCGAGCTAAATCTAAACCTCTAACAAGGAAAAATTTTTGACGCCCCCCTCCCAGAAGTCCCTTGTCAAAAATGGCTGAGATCTCGCAAAGTCACACCTTGGAATATGATTGTGAACTTACGTGGATTATCATCCTAATCTTGTGGCCTCCTTGCTCCAAAATTCAGTGCATCATTAGGCGAAATGTTTAACGAAGTGATATATTTATGAAAGGCAGGCTAAGATGATGTGTGACGTCACGTCTACGTTTTGACGTACGTCATAATAAGACTGACAGCGGCGGATCTAAATATGTACCAGTACTTTTTATTTCCATTTGTAGAATATACGTAAGCATTAGGCATGCGTAATATGGCATTAAATACATATAATCGACTGCAAACCACAAATCTGATTAAAATACTAAATTCTCAATAGGAATTTATTATTCTAACAAGAAAAAAAGGAGACTAACTTTTTAAGAATTGTTAGAATCAAAGGTACTGAATTAGGGCTATTTAAGAAATTGCATAAAACCGATGGAATTCGGTCGGATTGAAAACATTTTTTAAATCTTTGGTTTCTTTCCTGCGCCTAAAAATAATAATAGGTGCTTAAATCAATTCCCGGTAATGCAAACCACAATGACACCCCCCCCCTTCTCCCTCATGATAACCAACCATGCCACTTGCTACATGAATTAACGACTGAAAAATCATTAATTAATTCTAGTTTTGTGAATCAATCTTAATTAATGTATCCTCACAACAACAGTGGAGAGGGACTGGAATCAATTATGTTGCAATTTTATTCAATGATTATATGTGAATGCTGAAATATTTCATCATTGTGTTACAACTAGGATTATGTACGATATCATAAAAATTGTTCTAGTTTTCTCTTTTGGAACATACCATTGCTACAAGGGGATTATCATATGAATTTCATTTTTTTAAATATAGGTTCGCATATGTGTGTGTGTGTGGGGGGGGGGGGGGGGGGGGGGGGCACATATACATGCCCAATAGTTGAATTTATCGATTTATTTTTAAATTTTCATTATATTGAAATGCGTTTTGTGTTTAAAGGCAGTGTTGTTCAAACATAGTTTTACAAACTTGAAAGGTTTGGACATTCTTATCATACAATTAGTAACTTAAAAAGATTGAGAGTAGAAAAAAGAAAAGTAGAGGCTGAGAGCATACAGCAGAACAGGTCATGTATCAAAGGTTAAGCCAGTCACAGTGAAGGCAGCAGAAATAAAATGTATATATAACATGTTTTAATGATTTTTGATATAAAACCATGGGAGAAAATTCATGTAATGAGTATTTGGCCTGATCAAACCATGAACATTACAAAATATGTACATACATGAAGCTGCGCTCGCCCAAACTGTAGCACTGTCAACATATTAGTGAACGCATGGGTGTTATAGATTTGTGAAAGTGACAATATACCTACAACCCAACCGTCCCCAGATCGCCATGTCATTCCAGGAGGAGATACGTTGCGATTTGTTTTTCCTGGTTGTCTATACACGTGTACATCATTCTGCTTATTCACAAATAGGCCTATCACACACGTGTGACAGTTACCAGATTAGATTTTATTTCACATTGGAAGACTCATGACAACATGTCCACTGATCAAGTATTGAAGTTAACATTTCGTTCAAGTCCATCGGATTTTCATTGACAAATGTCTGAGGTGTTAGGAATGGTATAAACCTTAATCGAATCAAATGTTAATTTAAAGCATCTGTTCTTCTGCAATAGATTTATTGCATTAAATAAGGATGCCAGCGCAAGATTAAATGTAAAAAAAAAAAAAAAAAAAAAAATACGAACTTTCTCTATAGCCTTTTTTAAATTGCATGTGTACTTCTTATTTACATTTTTTCACAATAGATTGCCAATCCAAATTTGAATGGACCTTATACATGTGGACCTTCTGTAAATTTTGACCGCCAGCCTACCGCTGGTGCTGCACTCTGGTTTCTAAATAATTAGCATGTAAAACCTTGCCATCTTCGAGAAGTCGTAACGACAATTGCCCTTGGACAGTTAGCAATGTTGTACTCCAATATAAATATGATGACTTGGAGGAAAACGTGTCCATTTTTCTGTGTTGTCATCTAAACAATGATTAACATCTGTACACCTTTCAAAGGTATTCACAGTCATCATGATGAGAAGACAACGTTTGTCTTCTTTTTTTTCTGACAAAAGTCAATACAACACGCTACGCTAGCTGAATTGAGATTCACCTGGGTGAATATATATTTTTCTTGATGAATTGATACGCCTATCGATACACATGGTGAATATCGAAACATACTGTATCTATTTTTAATCCATAACCCAAAGATCATTTCACTTTGAACAGATGTTGCAATGAATACTTCACATTCATTAAAATCAACATGTTTCATTTGTTCAAACATTATATTATTTAAAAGTAGCGTTATCTAGCCATTATAAATGAATTTATAATTTTAAAACCCAAACTTATCAAATTACAAAATGCAGTTTTTAAAGTAAACATTTTAGGATATGATCGTTGGGCATATTGTATCAGGTTAGTGCATCGTCCCAGCCCTAAGCATTATTGAGAACAATATAGCCTTGGCTAATTATAAAATAAAATTTCCTGCAATTCTGGTGTTGGTTGCATTCCTTCCTCACAACAGACAGGCAAAATGTAAATTTCTAATTCAGAGTCCAAAATAGACAATATATAAGATACCTGATTACAATAAAAGAGAAAAGAAATGTGAATAATTAGTGTTATAAAATATAACAAACTGTTAAACACATGATTGGATGACAATATCATACAACAACAAACAACATCACTAAGAGTCTTTGATTTGATTTTTTTTCAAGTTATTGCAAAATGTTATTAATAACTATGCATATTAGGTGTACCTGTGCCACATGTTGACCTATTAACTGCCCGGAAAACAGGGTTTGCTGCAGGAAGTGCAGGATGACCAAAGCGAAACAAGTAAGCCAGTCAACCCTTTACTTGCATTACAGCTCACCCTGGATTTAAAAGTGTATGTTTGGACCCGTGAGTCTTAGAAACGGTTCATTATGCCTACCGACAAGAGTGGGGCAGAATACAAAAACCCCAAGATCAGTAAGTGTCTTAATATTGAACAGAAAACGCTATTTAGATCAAGCCATATATTCTATGACACTAAATGACAAGATGGCGATTCAAATGTTTTGTGAAATTACTTGTATCGATTTGTTTGTATATCTAGGTAGCTCAATGGATACTGACCCGCAGATCCAAAGTTTAATTCCGCCTGTGTGGTTTTTTTTTTTGGTTTTTTTTTTTGGGGGGGGGGGGGTGTTATTTATTGAAATAATTGTTTAAAAATCATGTCTTTCCAATGTTTCATACAGGAATGTTCACTGACATCCGTCATTGTATCTGGACCCAAACCTATTATAAACTGCCCCGTGTGTCTGATCTGTATTCCTACTGAGACCCCAGGTATCCTGGCACACAGACTGTCAATCGATCCTCCTAGTTGACTTGTGCCTTGTGTATACCTTGATTTGAACATATTCTATTGTTTAAACATACAGAGGGATTGGTTACAAGTTCTAACAACTTACAAAAACCTTTCCCATGCATATACTCTTCAATCCATTCTTCCAGAAGTTTTACACCATAATCTAAAATGTTTGACCATTCTAAAAATACATATACATATAACTTTATAACACAATGTTATAAAGACTGTTAAGAAAATCTATATAAGGGAACGACAGTGTGTGTATTGATCAAGTCATTTTCTATAAATAAACTATTTTTATGATTATTGTATGAAACATCAGAAGCACATGCACGTGGGAGCAATCCTTATCATATTATACAATGATCTTACCATAGGTTGGTTTAGTTTGGTCAGGGCGCACAACTGAAAAAGCTCAAGTAGGCACCACTGAAAAACAAAGAACTTTTCCTCCGGACATGTCGCCGGCTCTCCCACTGGTAGTTATTTGGAACTACAAAATCCATAGCATTTTTTTTTTTAAATGACTTATCCAAAATTACAACACTAGTGCAATGTCAATCTGACCGTGTAAATGTTGTACACAATAACACAATGCGTTATCCGTTCAGTGTTTACAAAGAAATGCGTATTCGAAACTTTTAAGTTGTCGGTGCATAATTTGTTCTCTGATAAGTATAAATACAAAACTTGCAAAACTCTCACGTTACATTTAACATTTCTACATTTACATTGAATGAATGATACATTGCTTGGCTACAAACACACGGTTACAGGGTTTTTTTTTGTTGTTGTTTTTTTGCCACAAACAATTTCTCATGTTTTCAACCAAAACCAAACATTTACTAATTACAGGTTGATTTGACCAAGTAATACAAAACATTAACATCCGGAAATTGGTAACATACGTTAAAAATGCTGGGACTCGCTCTTTTAGTACATGTACATAGGATACTCCGAATAAATTTCGTAAAACTATTTTGTAAATGTTCTACTTTATTTGCTAAAAACCCACATTTAACAAAAAATTTCCTTTTGAACCACCTTTATTTCTGCATTCTTCAGGAAAAACATTACCCCAAAATATAAATCCTTCAAAAATGTCTCTCTATTGGAGTATTTCATGTATCAACGACTAATTTACATTGTTCTTTGATCAAATGATAGACAATTTCATGTAAATATAGCAAACTCCTGCCTTACGTGATGCATCCAAAATCTTTGATGTACTATGACCTTAAAACAAACTTTTTAAGATATGTTTTTACATGGGATTTTCTGTCATTTGATCATGCAGTCTATTTTCCAAAGATTGTAGATATTCTCGCGTAAGACTTTGATCCTCTACTGAGACCCCATTCTATAACCTTCCCAGAGGGGAGGGCCATATTGTGAAGAAAATTGAATATGCAACATAACTTGGAGAAATGTCGTTGAATGTCGCCTACTTTTTGTCCAGGAGAAATGTCGCTAAATTTTATCGACTACACCAGGAATATTTTTTGGGAGAAATGTCGCTAATTTGACAGCGCTGTCTGTTAGGAATGTCGCCGACTTCATTAGGAAGTCTGAGAAAATTGTGTTTATGTCGGTTGCTGATTTGAGAAACTTTTTCTGGGTGTAGTGAGCCACCTTAAGTATTCCTGTTTACCAAAGTTTCACCTTTCTTTGCACTAAACTTCAGATTCAAGTCAAAAATATGATGATGGCAACAGACAGATGTAGTCATTGTAATGAAATTTACACTGACAGTTCTCGCGTGGTCTTCTGGACTAGTTTGATACCAATTGCGCGTGCGAGCTCGTGAACTCTCACACATGACATTCAAAACGGTGTCCTCTGATACATATGTAATGGTGCCCATTGACTGGAATAAAAGGGATGCTGAACGACGGTTGGGAGGGTGTAAGATATGAAGAAAATGGGGGTGGGGATAGGGGGATGGAGGAGGGGGGTTGTGATAAAAAGACGACGGAGAGATGTGAGGGAAATTTAAGAATCGGAGATTCCATTCTTCTTTACATAACGATTGATATAATCACCGATTTCTGGGAAATTGTAAAACTCTTCACGTGATAACTTCTATGTCATTAACATAGAGACATTAACATAGAGACATTAATATTGTTTTCGTATGAATTATGCGTATAAATTTATACGAAGTTACGAGCATCAAATCACATTAAATACGTAATGGTACATTATGGTAATAAAATAGCAAGCGCCATAATTCGCTTTTTGTCTCTCATGATTTCAAATCAAGCTGTCCAGTAATTTTGGACGATCGATCTAAGGTCTTCTCATTTCCAGTTCAAATTCCATAATGCCTGAACACCCGTCGTCGTAAGATACCAGATATACATAATTAGAGGTAATTATTTCAAATGTCGAGGTTACTGCTCTAATAGCACTACACCATGTTGGCTCATGTCAACGCTACAGAAATTTCAGCAATTAGTCCTATCCTTCCCTCAATCAAATCTGAATCAACAGAGCTTGCATTTGTTCATGGCCTCCATCATTTCAGAGCTAACGCTTGTTACACACAAGTTGGAATTGTCTATTTGCAATTGCTCACGAACTCATATTTTTAGGACCGAAAAAAAACCCACTGTTTGAAATGTGGAGCCTGTAGTTTGTTTCCTTGGGTTTGTGTTGGAAAACCTTGCCTTATTCGTATCGCAGTTGTTCATGCAAACAATTGGTCCTCTAACACACCTTACAGTGAAACAGATGAAATTGACTGTGAAAACGGATGTCGCCCGTTACTGAGCTTGTAGAGTAACATATGGACTCTCGTCCGGAGTACAACAACCATATAAACATAGGTAAGCGTTCATCTTATAATAAAATCAAGTGAGAAATACATTTGATTAGAATTTTAGAAATATAAGATAGCTTGATAGATACACTTGTTTGTCTGTCTGTCTATTAGATGTTCATGTCTCCTATAGACAAGAGACTGTCTGTCTGTGTATTAGATGCTCATGTCTCTTATAGACTAGAGTCTGTCTGTCTGTGTATTAGATGCTCATGTCTCTTATAGACTAGGATCTGTCGGTCTGTGAGATGTTCATGTCTCCTATAGACTAGGGTCTGTCTGTCTGTCTGTGTATTAGATGTTCATGTCTCCTATAGACTAAAGTCTGTCTGTGTATTAGATGTTCATGTCTCCTATAGACTAAAGTCTGTCTGTGTATTAGATGTTCATGTCTCCTATAGACTAGGGTCTGTCTGTGTATTAGATGTCCATGTCTCCTATAGACTAGGGTCTGTCTGTCTATTAGATGTTCATGTCTCTTATAGACTAGAGTCTGTCTGTCTGTCTGTCTGTGTATTAGATGTTCATGTCTCCTATAGACTAGAGTCTGTCTGTCTGTCTGTCTGTGTATTAGATGTTCATGTCTCCTATAGACTAGAGTCTGTCTGTGTATTAGATGTTCATGTCTCCTATAGACTAGAGTCTGTCTGTGTATTAGATGTTCATGTCTCCTATAGACTAGAGTCTGTCTGTGTATTAGATGTTCATGTCTCCTATAGACTAGAGTCTGTCTGTGTATTAGATGTTCATGTCTCCTATAGACTAGAGTCTGTCTGTGTATTAGATGTTCATGTCTCCTATAGACTAGAGTCTGTCTGTGTATTAGATGTCCATGTCTCCTATAGACTAGAGTCTGTCTGTGTATTAGATGTTCATGTCTCCTATAGACTAGAGTATGTCTGTCATAAGATGTTGATAGATAAAATGTAGATACAGATGGATGGATGGATGGATGGGTAGATAGATAGATAGATAGATAGATAGATAGATAGATAGATAGATAGATAGATAGATAGATAGATAGATAGATAGATAGATAGATAGATAAATACCGTATTCCACATGATTTATTTCGATACGAAATTGAAAAACTCAAACGCAATATGCATCTAATGTGTATTACAGTGGGTTTTTTGTTTGTTTTTTTAGATAGAGGAGTTTTGCAGGGGGTATGTCGCAATTTATAAATATTACAACGGCTGATTATCAATAATACAACCAGAGACATCTATAACATGTTATATGTATCTTTGTACATGTAACAATGGACAATGTCAATTTGTTAAATTATCTAGATCGCCAAATCTAATAAAACAGAAATGTGCGTTAAATAATGTATGTGACGTTTATTATTATTTCAATAATGTTTGATTAAACACACGCCTTTCTGTGTCGACTACTCAAGACAAACAGAATCTCTGATGTATATCATATTTCGATTTTAATCACGTGGTCCCTGACATGTACTGTGAAGTGCCTCACATTTTAGTCCCTCCCACGGAATTCAGAGACAAGCCTGTGACTGTATATTGTAGACCCCCCCCCCCCCAGTACACAGAAACAAGCCTGTGACTGGATATTGTAGACCCCCCCCCCAGTACACAGAAACAAGCCTGTGACTAGATATTGTAGACCCCCCCCCCCCCCGTACACAGAAACAAGCCTGTGACTGGATATTGTACCCCCCCCCCCCAGTACACAAAAACAAGCCTGTTACTAGATATTGTAGAACCCCCCCTCCCCCCCCCCAGTACACAGAAACAAGCCTGTGACTAGATATTGTAGACCCCCCCCCCCCCCGCCAGTACACAGAAACAAGCCTGTGACTGGATATTGTACCCCCCTCCCCAGTACACAGAAACAAGCCTATGACTGCATATTGTAGACCCTCCCCCCAGTACACAGAAACAAGCCTGTGACTGGATATTGTACCCCCCTCCCTAGTACACAGAAACAAGCCTGTGACTGGATATTGTACCCCCCTCCCCAGTACACAGAAACAAGCCTGTAGCTGGATATTGTAGACCCCCTCCCCCAGTACACAGAAACAAGCCTGTGGCTGAATGAAGCGTCAGCTAAAACTAAGTGTCAGTAATTATCTCTTAATCACTATTCATCCCGAGGTGAAAACGCCACACTCGATGCACGCCAGATGTGTTGGCCATTACTTGTCACAATGGCTGTGGGTGATCCTTAATTTTCTCAATAAAATAATTCACAATTTGTTCGGTATTGTATGTCACGAGAGGTTTATCGGTTGATGTTACAAGTCAAACGATTTTTAAAACCATGCAATGAGTCGTGCAATTAGACCGTTATTTACGTACGACTCCTCACTCTCCAAACTTTATTTCTTTCTATAGATCTGTAACCAGATGCATTTACACATACTATTCAGTAGGCGCATTACATTCCATCAGAAGAACTAGAACATCAGAATGGATGGGTGTCAATATATCTTTTTCCCATGCCACTTCTTCACAATAGTCTATATGTAAAGTTTCTCAGTTACCAAATGTAAAACGCATACAGCTTTATTTCCACTCTGTATTGTATTGTTCATTGACCTAGAGCCACAGTTCATAGGTATAAAGTATATACAACAAATTATACATGAAATAGTAACAGAACATAAGGGTTAGGGTTAGGGTTAGGGTTAGGGTTATTTACCAAGTTTACATAATTCCGTAATATTTCCAGTTGATAATACTTGAACAAGTTTGAAAGTGGAGGGCTGTTTATAATAATATTTCTTTAAATACTGTTATCTACAATCATTATAAAAAGGACATACTAATATAAAATGATATTCATCTTCAATACTCTCTGAACATAATTTACATTTTCTTTTACGTTTCTTGGAATATTGTTAAATCTACCTTGATCAATTTCTAATCTACGTGTCCAAATCCTAAAGAATATAATAAATTTCTTACATATGTCAACCAACAAGTAGAAGAATTTGCGTCACAAACATATAACATTTCCTGATATATACTCTTTAAAATACAATTATTTGTCTTCTTTAATTTTAACCAATATTTCAATATTCCATACTTTCTTAGCACATGCAGAGGTGCCCGTCCTAATTCACTGTAGACCATCATAGACATAGTAGACTTCTTGACACATAAAACTTTTTTTACAAAAATTAAAATGAATATTTTCCAAATTATTTGCTGGATGTAAGTCCCAGACTTCACAACCATAATTTGCTAGACTTCCTATATACGTATCAAACAATGACAACTGTGTACTTACATTTAAATGCAAATTTTTCATTTTGGTTAAAAGGCTACTTGAACTTTTTCTACATTGCGCTGCTAAAACACTTTATGTTTTGTGAAATTGTCCATTAAAATTTAATATTATACCCAAATAATTAAAATTTTCAACAATACTAACCAACATGTTATCATGCTTCCAACAATAATTATTTTTTTAATTTCCCACCTTTTCTAAAAGCAACTATCTTTGTTTTGTCCACATTAACCTTTACACTCCACTTTGAGGTATAATCTTGTAAACAATTCAACATATCTTGTAAACCTTGTTCTGTCTCTGAAAAAAGTACCGTATCATCAGCATACATAATTAAAAACAAAACAATATTTTTTTTTTCAACTGAGATACGCATGTTTTCAATAAATTTCATCTCGAAATCATTCACATATAGAGAGAAATGAAACGGTGAGAGTGATTCCCCCTGCATCAAGCCCTCATTACAATTGAAGAGTTCTGATAACTGATTTTTGTGTCTTATACATGATTTAATATTAGAGTACATAGACTTGATAATTTTTAACATTTGAGTCAATACCATGTTTTCCTAATTTGAAAAATAACATGTTTCTGTCTATTTTATCAAAAGCGTTTTGATAATCTACGAAGTAACAATATAATTTCTTACCCTTAGCAATGTTTCGATTAATTAATGCATGTAAAACAAAAACTAAATCTGTTGTTAAATCCAAACTGAGCATCAGAAATAATAATCTTCATTGCTAGATCACACCTTTAATCGTTCATTGAGTATGGCTGTAAAGAGTTTTGACAAGCAACTAACCAGGGTAATCCCACGATAATTATTACAATCGTTGACATCTCCTTTTTTAAAACAGGAACTATAACACCCTATATATATATTCCCTATATATTGGGGAAAACCTCAGTGGAAAATACAATATTAAAAAGTTCTACCAAATATGTAGTAAGGTAGGCCTATTCATCAAATAAAATAAAATATTCATTCAATACATTATCAACTCCAGGAGATTTTTTTTAAGCACTTGATTATACCTTCGAGTTGAGTTACCTCCGCTGCGTTAATTGGCACGTTAATTAAGTTCTGGGTATGCTGAACTATCAATTGTCATCAGTTACGGACTGTGTGTGTGTCTCTCTAGTTCTACCTTTAGTTAACATTCACGTATTCATGAGTGTGTAAATAACTACTGTTTTCTGTGACAATTCAAAAAGTCGGACTTTGTTTAAAGAATGCAAGAATGAACAAATCGATGTAACTTCTTCCTTGTAAAACATACTTTTCAAAAGTTTCTTACACAAAAGTACATATCATTAATTCTTATAACAATGAAAGTGTGATGTTTGGCTCTTTCATTCAACGCTGCACAGATTCAGACCTGGCAACACCGGGATATTCTTCTTGAACTAAACGCTGCACAGATCCAGACTTGACAATACCCGGATATTCTTCTTGAACTAAACGCTGCACAGATCCAGACTTGACAATACCCGGATGTTCTTCTTGGACTTAACGCTCTACAGATCCAGACCTGACAATGCCCGGATATTCTTCTTGGACTAAACGCTCTACAGATCCAGACTTGACAATACCCGGATATTCTTCTTGGACTAAACGCTCTACAGATCCAGACCTGACAATGACCGGATATTCTTCTTTCCTCTTGAAGTAATGTTGTACATATTATCCCTGGGTATTTCTACTGTACCACGATGACATGAATTCGATCAACTGTATTTGGTATTTCTTTCAGAAGAAAAATGAATCAAACAGCTTTCTCATTTGTAACCCAAAGCAACCACAATTTCAACCGTTAAGTCGACCATCCATTAAGATAAAATTATCTGTCTTCCTATCATCATATCATGTTCATTGCTTGACCGTCTGTCTGTCACGAACCCTGCCCAGACTCTCTCTCTCTCTCTCTCTCTCTCTCTCTCTCTCTCTCTCTCTCTGAGATACATTTTACCCGCTTTTGGGGTGACTTCATACATACAATGTTTCGATTTCGTATCAAGGTCAGTTTACCAAGGTTGTTATGGCATGAGAATTGAATCTTGTATGTGAGTTCAAACTCTAGTAGGGAGATTACTGCCTACTGAGTTGAATCCACATAGCCCACAAAAGATGTCAAATCATGGAACAAGAAAAAATGTTCAACTAATGAGAAAGACAACGGGTTTTAAGAGTTCTTGCAATGGATTGCAACACAACCAACCGGAATAGCACGCAGATTTACAATAAATAAGGAAATTTGCCCACTCCCATGTGGGGTTTTTTCTGTGAGACTACTCATCAGTATAGTAGCACTGAGTTATACTTTCAGGGTCCCTGTTTTACTACTCCCTGACATTATAAAACTGGGCTCTAGAGAGTAGTATAGCTATATACATTATATACCACTAGTCACCGTCACTACAGTGTAGATACTAATTCTATTTGTTGGCCGGCTGTTTTCCTCATTTTGTGGCTTTAGACGATTTGTAGATAATCATTAATAGTCTCGCTGTTTTATACAATACGTGTTCCTTGCTGTACACCAACGTTGTCATAAATCCTTTGTATTCTTAAAAGGACTTGTCATTCTTTTAAAGGAAATAAAAACATATGTTACGGGGACGAGTAATCCACTGCATCTGTTTTCTGATAATTGAAAGATAAGTATCTCATAAAAAAAACTTCCTTACAATAAGTTTTTAATGTAGTAAGAAGGATGAACGACAGTTATCTGTGTAAAATCAGATTATTTGATAAGTAAATGAAGCACAACGAAAATCCACATTAAAACACCTCGTGCGATTCAGTCACCGTGTTAAAAGGTTCGATTTGGTCACAGTGTAAAAAGATTCAGTGGTTCAAGATTAATTATTCGACAACTTCATCTACCATTCTTAACAACATTAGGTAACGTATCAACAGTCGAATAATGTCTACATAGTAAAATAAACCCCAAAAAATGTTAATTATAATTTTTCGGTTTAAATTTAGCGATTGGTGTAAGATCTTTTTAATTTCTAATTTCATTTTTAAATTTATCTCCCAATATGTGCTATCATATATTTATATGATGATCAGAGGATTATTACTACCTGATGTCGAATGTAAATGTAGTAAGAAACAACCTGCTGTTATTTGATGTGAATAGTCCGCGGATGAACAGCAGCTTGTGGGAGAACTGAGACCGCGGAAGGTGGACCCTACGAAAGAGTTAAACCTACATGTAAAATTCTAACTTAAAAGAGGATTATATTTTCGAATTACTCGTAAGTAAGATAAAAGAGAAATAGCGAGGAGGGGGGTTGTAAGACAAATAAATGCTTTCTATAACAGGGAATTTGTAAAATATATGTATTCATGTAAACTATGATTATTTTTCCTCATATGTTTTTTAAAATAAAATGCTTTTTTGTGATGAGCATAAATGTATTAAAGTTTATTCAAAATGACTACTGAAATTGAAATGATTATAGATCGAGTGAATGCAAATGTGATTAGAAATAGATAGGGAAATTTCGGAAGCTCTCTGTCTAAATAGATACAACAGAAAGATACCGTGCAACAGCTAGCTTACAAATGAGTAGATATTAAACAAAATCAATTGATTTAGCAATATAATTGTTAGTAAAACGTGCTTGTATTGAATGACCACGTGTCATACACTTGATCTAACTAAATATTTAAATTTCCATGTAACTGCTCCATCACACAGAATTACAATTATTAACAAGCACCTGTTACCTGCAACAGGTGTACGCTAGTCGTCCACCTAGCCGTTGTTGTAGTTCTCCACCTTTCACGTGTGCGAAATATTAAGTCCCCTAGAGTAATCTAACCAATAATTTACTTTCTCCTGCCACAGCTTTTGTAATTGATCCTGGTCGCTGCAAAGGGGACTGTTTTATGACACTGTTATAATATTTTGCCGCAACATTAAGGAGGGTTCACCGGAGAAGAGGCAGCACTTCACATTTGTTTGTTCGGCTGTGTTTAATTCGTTTGGATTGTTTTATGGGTTTGGTATGACACTCAATTTTTATTTTTGGGCCACTTTGGTGTCTATTTCACTATTTCAATATCTAAGTTGAATTTAGATATTGTAAATTATTTTTTTATCACTTTTTCCAAAATATTTCAATCATATTTTCAAATTTTGTTTTAAGGCATAAAATAATACACCTGGGAAATGAATGTGATTAAGCAAGGTTCAAGTTAGAGTTAAGTTGTTAAAATATATCGTAAAAAAACATCTCTGTACACCGTCAATTATAATGGTTATTTTATCTACTATATTTTCCGAATCCAGGGGGTTTTTTTTGTCGGCCTTTAATTTCATCCATACATTACCACAAACTAATTCAGAATTTTAAAACGAATTTCTTTTTCTTTTTTTTTATCTTAATTTCTTATATAATCTGAAGCTATAACTTTGACATTTTTTGTAATATAATTTTTCAGAGAAATTAAGTAAAATAAATGTGAAAACAAAGTGGTTAATTGGTAAAGTAGAAACCGAACAACAATTTGAAAGAAACGTCACCATCTTTTCTAATGCTTCCTTTTAAATTTTTCGCTTAATTGCATTATTCTGTGAAGCATTTCAAACATCCTGATTTGTCATAAAACTGCAATATAAAAAAAATCTCATAAAAAATAATAAGATAAATATGAAGACCTTTTATTCTACGATCATGGAATATGATAAAGTCAGGTTTTGAAATTTTCTTTTAAACAAAGTGTAACATATGGTGATCCAGATTAGAAATTTGGGTTAATGTGAGCACAGATATCATTAATATATTGAATGGAATTCATTTTATCGTTTTATGTCTTATCAGTAACCTAATACACTTAGATTAATGTTGTTGAGTAAATTGTTCATTTAGATCTTTTTTGTTCCTTAATGTTGCTTTCCACCTGTTGTAAGTACTTAGTTAAATACATTATTAAGGAGAATTTTAATTAATGTAATGTTAAATACTACAAATATGGCAGCATTAAAATTGCTTCAACACATTCAGTAATATTTGAAAAACATATTCGCTAACAATCTAATTATTATAGAAATGTAATAGGAATTATGTTTAAAGAAATCATTCAATTTGAAAGAAAAACTGCACAAATATTTCACTTAGTAATCTGAAGACAGGTTGTATGTCTTTTTTAAAAATCATTTATTCATTTATTCGTATATTTTTTTTACTTCTTGTCAGACGAAACCAATACTAATACGTTAAACGTACATGTCTAGGATTTTGCTTTACATTATCAATTCATATTTTCAATAAGTAATTAATCCTTCTGAGTTACATTTTTTCATATAAGTAAGTAAATCTTTTATTATAGTGACATGTGTAATACAACTTTTGTATTTCAGTAAGATACATGATAATATAATTTTACACCCGGCCCAACGGACCTATATGTCACTTTAAGCAATTTTTAAACATATTCAACGATGTCTGCTCATGTACAGTCATTTGGATGTATATTGCTATCATAGATAATTGAATTATGTGGCTTTCCTTAAGTATTTTTGTATCATATATATTTATTCAATTCCTCTTCGCTATTCTCCTAAACCATTCAAAAGTTTCTGATATTGTGTACGTATAATGTCTGTTTTCTTTGGTAACTGTTTTAATTGGGACGGATTTTCCCTTGCAATCATCACTGTCTTTCTCCAAACCTTTTTCTCGTGCACTTTTCGAACACTCTCGTTACATTGTGCATGTTTCGATTGAATTATTTAATTAACCAATCAAAATCTTCTTCCCATTATAGTTCATGTTTCCATGGTTTCTATGATCCTTCCTTTTTTGTGACCGTTATAATGGGCATGACGTCATATGAATGCTCGTTGTATCGATCATCAAAATGGAGGAATATACACGACACCTCCGCCTGACGTCATCACGAGAGGCGAAGAACTCAGAACTACGTCTTCAATGTTTTCTCTAGTTCTTCAAATCGCATCATTATTTTTTGTGGAGATTTTGATATTTGAATATATGCACTTTTTATCACACACTGCTTTCAAATCAACCTTTACAGTTTTTATAGAAATTCTATAATTTGATTTTAGCGATGCACTTTTCGTTGTTGTTTGCTTTGTTTAATTGTACGATACGCCCACCCGAATTTACTCGCTGATCTCCGTATTAAGTAGTGGTGCCGCAGGTACTGGATAGAAACACACTACCGGCGCACATCTACTTCAGTCGGGGGTCGGCATCGGCTGAGAGAGATTGTGCACCCCGGACCACATCACCAGATCTTCATCAAATACTGCTGATAAACATCGAACAGAAAACTGATGTATGAACTCAAATCTTATCATCAATAAATCATCAATGATATTTAATTGACTTTGTGTGTTTTTGATTATAGTGAAAAGTTGATCAGATTTCTACAAGCAAGTTTTAATGGTGCAGATTAAAACTATATGATTTAAAATTCATTTTCACGTTTCGTTATTGATTGCATACACATTAAGTTGCTTTGGCAATAATGTAATGATGTATTGAGTACATGATGTATATTCTATTGAAATGACACAGTATTTTAGCCGGTGCTGCGTGTATATACTATCGAAATGACATAGTATTACAGTCGCTATTTAGTATATACAATTGAAATGAATGATTAGTGGTCATTTTGATGCATATGATTATCAGACTTTTGGACTTCCCATATTTATCTAGCAATATTCCATTATCGCCTGCACATGGTGTTTATTTCTTTAAATGGATTCGATAGGCAAGAGCGTGTTCTGCGTGTGATCAGTTTTTAAATCGAGGCAAACTACCGATAAACAAGTTCATGTTACAGGGGTATCAACAGTCTCGTTTAAAGTCAACATTTCACAAATCCTATGGTTGTTATTATGATCTAGTTCGTCACTACAACCTATCATTGGGTCAATTGCCTAGGAGGAGTAAGCATTAGGTGTCTAAGAAGAGTAAGCATCAGATGTCTAGAAGGAGTAAGCATCAGGTATCTAGCAGGAGTAAGCATTAGGTGTCTAAGAAGAGTAAGTATCAGGTGTCTAGGAGGAGTAAGTATCAGGTATTTCGGAGTAGTAAGCATCTGATGTCTAGGAAGAGTAAGCATCAGGTGTCTAGGAAGAGTAAGCATCAGGTGTCTAGGAGGAGTAAGCATTAGGTGTCTAAGAGGAGTAAGCATCAGGTGCCTATGAGGAGTAAGCATCAGGTGCCTATGAGGAGTAAGCATCAGATGTCTAGGATGATTATGCATCAGGTGTCTACGAGGAGTAAGCATCGGGTATTTAGGAGGAGTAAACAGGTGTCTAGAAGGAGTAAGCATTAGGTGTCTAAGAGGAGTAAACATCAGGTGTCTAGGATAATCACCTAATGCTTACTCCTCCTAGGCACCTAATGCTTATCTTCCTAGGCATCTGATGCTTACTCCACCTAGACACCTAATGCTTACTCCTAGTAGAAACATGATGCTTACTTCTCCTAGACACCTGATGATTACTCCTCCTAGACACCTGAAGCTTACTCCTCCTAGACACCTGATACTTACTCCTCCTAGACACCTGATACTTTCTCTTCTTAGACACCTAATGCTTACTCCTACTAGACACCTGATGATTACTCCTCCTAGACACCTGATGCTTACTCCTCCTAGACACCTGATGCTTACTCCTCCTAGACACCTAATGCTTACTCCTCTTAGACACATAATGCTTACTCCTCCGAGATACCTGATACTTACTCCTCCTAGACACCTGATGATTACTCCTCCTAGACACCTGATGCTTACTCTTCTTAGACACCTAATACTTACTCCTCCTAGACACCTAATACTTACTCCTCTTAGACACCTAATACTTACTCCTCCGAGATACCTGATACTTACTCCTCCTAGACACCTGATACTTACTCTTCTTAGACACCTAATGCTTACTCCTCCTAGACACCTAATACTTACTCCTCTTATACACCTAATGCTTACTCCTGCTAGACACCTAATGCTTACTCCTACTAGACACCTGATGCTTACTCCTGCAAGACACCTGATGCTTATTCCTCCTAGACACCTAATACTTACTCCTCTTAGGCACCTAATGCTTACTCCTGCTAGATACCTAATGCTTACTCCTACTAGACACCTGATGATTACTCCTCCTAGACACCTGATGCTTACTCCTCCTAGACACCTTATACTTCCTCCTCCTAGACACCTGATACTTACTCCTAATGCTTACTCCTCCTAGACACTTAATGCTTACTCCTCCTAGACACATAATGCTTACTCCTACTAGACACCTGATGCTTACTCCTGCAAGACACCTGATGCTTACTCCTCCTATACACCTAATACTTACTCCTCTTAGACACCTAATGCTTACTCCTACTAGACACCTGATGCTTACTCCTCCTAGACACCTGATACTTACTCCTAATGCTTACTCCTCCTAGACACTTAATGCTTACTCCTCCTAGACACCTAATGCTTACTCCTCCTAGATACCTAATTCTTACTCCTAATGCTTACTCCTCCTAGACACCTAATACTTACTCCTCCTAGACACCTAATACTTACTCTTCTTAGACACCTAATGCTTACTCCTCCGATATACCTGATACTTACTCCTCCTAGACACCTGATACTTACTCTTCTTAGACACCTAATGCTTACTCCTCCTAGACACCTAATACTTACTCCTCTTAGACACCTAATGCTTACTCCTGCTAGACACCTAATGCTTACTCCTACTAGACACCTGATGCTTACTCCTGCAAGACACCTGATGCTTACTCCTCCTATACACCTAATACTTACTCCTCTTAGACACCTAATGCTTACTCCTTCTAGACACCTGATGCTTACTCTTCCTAGACACCTGATGATTACTCCTCCTAGACACCTGATACTTACTCTTCTTAGACACCTAATGCTTACTCCTCTTAGGCACATAATGCTTACTCCTGCTAGACACCTAATGCTTACTCCTGCTAGACACCTAATTCTTACTCCTACTAGACACCTGATGATTACTCCTCCTAGACACCTGATACTTACTCCTCCTAGACATCTGATACTTACTCCTAATGCTTACTCCTCCTAGACACCTAATGCTTACTCCTCCTAGACACCTAATGCTTACTCCTCCTAGATACCTAATGCTTACTCCTCCTAGACACCTAATACTTACTCCTCCTAGACACCTAATACTTACTCGTCTTAGACACCTAATGCTTACTCCTCCTAGACACCTGATGCTTACTCTTCCTAGACACCTGATACTTTCTCTTCTTAGACACCTAATGCTTACTCCTCCTAGACACCTAATACTTACTCCTGCAAGACACCTGGTGCTTACTCCTACTAGACACCTGATGCTTACTCCTGCAAGACACCTGATGCCTACTCCTCCTAGACACCTAATACTTACTCCTCTTAGGCACCTAATGCTTACTCCTCCTAGACACCTAATACTTACTCCTCCTAGACACCTAATACTTACTCTTCTTAGACACCTGATACTTACTCCTCCTAGACACCTGATACTTACTCTTCTTAGACACCTAATGCTTACTCCTCTTAGACACCTAATACTTACTCTTCTTAAACACCTAATGCTTACTCCTGCTAGACACCTAATGCTTACTCCTACTAGACACCTGATGCTTACTCCTGCAAGACACCTGATGCTTACTCCTCTTAGACACTTAATGCTTACTCCTCCTAGATACCTAATGCTTACTCCTCCTAGACACCTAATACTTACTCCTCTTAGACACCTAATGCTTACTCCTCCGAGATACCTGATACTTACTCCTCCTAGACACCTGATACTTACTCCTAATGCTTACTCCTCCTAGACACCTGATGATTACTCCTTCTAAACATCTGATGATTACTCTTCCTAGACACCTGATCCCACATGTTTTTAAGCGTCCGTATTCTCAATTTTGTATTCTGTGTGGGATTTTTGACATTGATCTTGACTTTTATATCAAATGATGTGAGCGTACTAAAAATGTGATTGCAAGGTAACTAGTACGTGATTCAACAAATGCATCCAAAAGGCTTGAAGCATGCGACGTCACTTGTATGTTAATGTAAAGAGAAAATAGACACCCTCTTATCATCATTGACAATAGGTTTTCTTTAAAGTTATGCTCTATAGTCAGTGCAGTGTTATTTACTCAAACTGTGAAATGGAATTCAACACAGACTGCGGTGTATATAAAAAGGACCATATACTATGATTATGGAGTGTAAGGCTGACCCTAGAATGCAATAATGACCACAGAATATAACAATGACCAATACTGACCATTTCGGCCACTGCTTATGTAGATAAATGAACTGTGTACAGTTTAACAGTAACGCATTTTGAAATTATTTGCAGAAAAAATTCTTAGTCTGGCAATAATCATATGATAATTTACATTCACTGAATCTTTTCTCTTGACATTGCTTTCATCATACATTGAATACATGTTTGTTGCAAACTAGTTCAATCCGGTTTGTTAGTACCACCTGTCTGCGTAATCATTACCAAATATGGAACGTCATCAAGGTCAAAGGGTGCATCGGCTGTTCCGTTAACGTAACGAATAGTTCAACCATATGATATTTTAGTACTTAATTCTAGTTCATTTTTTTTTTAAAATAAATAATAAAACGTTTTTCTTTGTTGTTTCATCGGGCGACGCGATGAAGATAGCAATCATTGCAGAAATATTTACAATAACCCGCTTCTATGCGGGTTATGCATTTTTTCATAGCATCAAAGTGCCTCCTAACCACAAGCACTTGTTTCTGTATATAAGTTATGACGTCTGTATATTTAGTATACAGACGTCATAACTTATATATAGAAACAAGTGCTTGTGCTCCTAACACATCGTCGCACATCACGGCTGAAACATAAGCTCCTCTTCCCTTTCATCCGGTGAAAGTGCGACGATGCTCCTAAAAATTTATTTATAAAAGTTGAAAGAATGATTTCTTAACTAAAAATCTGGATTTCTTGCATGAACCATTTTAAGTGCATGAGGACACTTGCAGGTTACCTGTATCTTATAAAAAGGTTTCTAGCATTTTCAAAAGATTTTATGTTGAGTTACCGCTGTTGATGGGAAACTGAGAATAATGGAAATTAATCATTTCACACTGAATTTCGTCCAACAAAGCTTGATGAAAACGTTTTTGTATAATACTAATTAAATCATGGTTGTCTCTCTTTTAATAGCTGTCAGTATTTTGAGTATATATGATAGTATTAGTAATCGTCAGTTTCTTTTCTTTAGCTGCTACTAGTACTAATCTAGAGGATTTATCATTATCGTTAAATATGCTTATGTATCCCCTGTTTGATATTTTCTTATGATAGAAAAAAAGGGTATCCCACAGTTAAAATTAACAACAATTTTATGAGTGGGATGCAATAAGATTTCTCTCGTAAAATGAAAGTTAAATGGAAGATCATATTTCTGTATTTTTAATTATAGGGTACTAGTAATTAGCAGCTGAAAAGAAAGGTTACAAACAAAAGTGATTAATTTTCGTGTAAAACGCCATGACATTAGATGACAAACAATCCTTTTGTTTTTACATGTCAGTAAGTCGTCAGAGTTTCGAGCTCCGGATCTGGATACCGGATTTTCCTTTTCGAATGATAACTTGAATTACATGTAAATTGAACATACTTTATTAACAAAAACATCAAAAGGGTTTTCTCTCATTATAACAATTTATAGAATTGTTAAATATTATTATGAACAATCTACAACGGATACAAAGAAATACAATACATGAATATCATTTGTGTTTACCGAGTTTATAAGTAGTATCGTATTAAAATTTAGTCAAAACATTTAAATAATGATACATATAGCAAAATGGCATCTCGATAGACATCTTACGATATGAACCCTTTATGACAGTGATTTTCAAACATTGGTGATTTTCTTTTAATCTTTATCTCACATAGCTCATGCAAGGCTGAACTCATATATCAATCCCCAAGGACAAAAATCCTATGAATAGTACTATGACTATTTGTCTAATCAAAATCTCATTGATATTTAGTGAGATAAGGTACCCCTGCAACGAAGTACCTCATTGGAAATATCAGCCTTTGTTACTGCTTACTGCAGAGCCGCTGTTCCTAATTCATTGAAGTTGAACAATTAGTTGGGAAAATGTTACAGACACATGCAAGAACAGTTTAATATAAATGAAATGTTAAGCATTTGAAAATTCACGCGAAATCTTAGTCTCGCTTTCCCCAGACTTTCGCTCTCGAGACTTTACAGCGAGAGTCTGGGGAAAGCGAGACTAGCTAGATCTCAGCTTATGGTGAAAATCTATAATGTAGGGGTTTTACCATCTCCGTGGAGTCTGTGCAATGTAGAATTTTTAATACTAACATGTTTATATCTTCAAGTAGAAATTATTTACTTCCATGTAGATATAGAGATGTTTATTAATCAGGACGGCTATACCTGTCTCCCGTATTTGGAGGTCGATAACAATAATTCTACCAGCATGCGCGAGTTCAGTCTTGATATAAATATTCTGCTACAACTGTGTGGCGCAAAGTTGGATCATTCTGTTGTCGGAGTATGTATTTCGGGTGTATACATTCACATCCCCATGGTGATTTTTGAAAGAAGTTCATCTCTCACCACAGCAAACATGTATGTTAAACCTTTTAAATAACCGTCATGAAATACAAATTGATGGAATTCTCTACCAATAGATTTTTGTTCAGAAATGCACACTATGTATATTTATTCATTTCATTTCATTCCTGTATACAGATTTGTCAAAGGGCAATTCATTTTCAGAATTCAAGGAAACGTTCTAAATTATCGTATTATCTGAACTGGCAATCTACATCATTCCGGAATAATGCACTGCGTTTTTTTATATGAATAATTACATTGAGATGACTCTTCAGCGACCTACAAAGTGTCATAGTGGATGGTCAATGATGACGGCGTCAGGACAGGCTGCGACAGATGGCGCTACCAAACTTCCTCTTTCACAAACACATGTTACACCACGTCAGATTCAGAACAACACTGGCATCCGTTGAAAACCATTCATCTAAAACACTGGCTATCAGTTTACACTGCGCGACGTTTATTGGTCAATCATCTCAATTTTCTATTTAACTTTACTCGGCCGAGCGAGTCATTAAATGCTTTGTCAATTTGGGTGTGGGATGGGCTGGAATATAGTTTATTCAATTAATTAATTAATACGACTTTGGGCAATTCAGCCCATCAGCATTTATATGTAACAATAAGATATAATTATTTACAGAGTTATCAAATACTCTTAAGGAGTCTTGATAAATGGGAGAGGTGAAAATCCTGATCAAGTGTTCCATAGTTCCGCGTGTCCATTTCATTGTCATCAAGTACATCTCAATGTATTTAACATATAGTATATATACATACGCCTTTAGTTTAAGTAACAAGTCAAATTTCAAAACGAAATGTCTCTACCTGTTTGTATTACGGGTGTATGTAAGCTGTGCGTGATTTCGTTGATCATACTTTTATATACAGTATAGGTTTGTACATAATCAAGAGGACCCAAAAGCATCATCGTCGCAAACCACGGCTGAAGCTACACTCCTCTCCGGAGAAAAGGGCACGTTTTAGCCGTGTCACGCGACCATTGTGTGTATACCCCAGTACTTCAAATTCATTAGACACCATTCCTTTGAGACAGTGTAACCATGTATTAGAAAATGTATTCTATTATTTCTTATTTTCTGGCGTTGATATTTTTACAAATTGTAACGTTAGGCATTTCCTCAAGAACGCGCTGCAGTTGTTAACAAGGCGCGTATGTATACAGTACTATTTGGTAGATATAGCATGTCTATTTTAACGGCTGAGAATGCCATAAGGAACATGGTTTCTTGAATTATGCCGGCGTCGCAGTTCATACCCTCATGTATTTTCAATCGTAGATGTCGTATTAGATTTAAACGTTTATCATGGTGGGAAAAGATTTTCCTCTCAATAGTGCGTGTTGGTAAGTAAACGTGTCTTGCAAACTGATCAGAGGGTGCAATGTAAATTTGATCATTTCTGTTTTTAAAGAAAATTAGTCAAATTTATTTTCATTTGCATATTCATGAGAGCAAGCAAGTAGTATCAGCAAAATATTCGACAGCTGTTGTGTCGATTTTAAATGAAAACTATATCGAATCCATCAACGACAAAACTGTTTACGAACTTCGATGTTTATAGAATTGGGGTGTTTTATTTTAATTTGGATTTAAAATGATATAACCATGCGTGGTTGAGACGAGTATGTAATTGTTATTTTCAAATGTTAATAGAATTGACTATATCTATAATAAAAGATTGAGATTACTAGTACTTTTCTTTAACTGTTTCAGTCGATCGCGTGTATCCATTGTTAATAAACTGTTACAATATTAAACGCGTGATTTATAAACTAGTTTGCACGAGAAGGGGAGTGGCAGTAGATCACGGATTGCTTACTGGTACTGACGTCGACTTTTACGAACAATGGGAAAAAAATCATCAGGCAATATTTATGACTACGTATACATTTAATATCTTTGCTTGTCAAATGATAAAAGTCAAGATCTTGAACACGACAATGACACGCAAAACAACCCCGATGGTGTATTTATTGTCTGTTCATGGTGTTTCATCACTGGAATTTAATGTCCATGTCGTATATTGGGTGATTTACAATTAGAATTGTGTGTAAAATCCCGATATACCAGATACCAGTAAATTTATTGTACCATTCACAATTACCCTCCTACACAACACGTGTCTGTTTCTGGGTTAATCTACACCCTTCAAGAGAAGTGACCCGGCCACCGTAGAGCAATGCCATTTTACATTACCTAATAATAATAGCAATTGTTGTTGTTTATACAGGATTGTACAAATGGTTTTTATAAAGGGGTCCTATGGTTTAGTTTAGTTTATTGAAACCTTGAGAAACATCTCATTGGTATGGTACAGTTATATAATAATCAAGTAACAATGTACTAGTGGGTATAACCATGTGAAAAGAATCATGTGACCAAATATGGAGGATGGACAAACATATAATATCTTATAAGTTTCTTAGGCTAAGTGCCTTTATCAAAAACCTTGCTAAATTACATAATGCTTTTCTGTTTCTTATTGAAAAAAGTTGCACAAGTTTGAACATGGATGGTCGAGTAAAATAGTATCGTTTGATGTATGTTTTTCGTAAATCGGAATAATAGGGACATGACAGAACAAAATGGTATTCGTCTTCAATTTCGTTTAAATCACATTTCTGACATTTTCTTTGAGACCTTGCTATGTTTGAGTATCGACCCTTTTCTATCAACAGCTCATGTGCAGACTTTCTAAATTTACTCAATATCTTAGTAAAAAAAATTGGTAAACATTTTCTTAAAAAGATAAAAAATATCTGGTAGATGCTTGTATAGATTACATTTTGGAGACCTTTCAAAAAACAAAAAAAGAATGCATCTCTTGTATAAATGAATCATTTAACAATTGATTACAACTAGACAGAAATGCTGATTTCTTTTCAACATACTGGTTATTCCAAACATATCTAAGTCCTAAATTCTGTAGCAAATTCCTGACATCAGTTAACCAATTGTGATGTAAGTCAATATCTTCTAACATATGGTTATACAATGATTTCAAAATAAAATTGTCTGTGTCTAAATGTTTAACCCAATATTTCAAGATTTGTTGTTTTCTGACCATACTTAAAGGTACTTAAAGGTAATCTTCTCAATTCTGGTAATACAATAAACTTTGGTGTACTTTTTTTTAAATATGCATAATTCTCTTACAAACTTCTAAATGTACTTTTTCTATATCTTTGGCAGTGCAAAAACCCCAGACTTCACAGCAGTAATTCAAAGCATGCACTACTTACCTATATATCAAATACATGTAATTTAGTTTCGATATTCAATGTGTTTTTGTTACATATTTTCATAAGCCCGGCCACCGTAGAGCTATACCTTTTTACATTACCTAATGATAATAGTAATTGTTGTTTATACAGGATTATACAAATAGTTTTTATAAAGGGGTCCTATGGTAAATATATATTACACAGAGGCAGATCCAAGGTTTCGGGGGAAAAAAAGGGGGGGGGGGTCACATGTGAAAGCCATGTATTAGCCAAAATACTCAGCCATTTAGGTGCCAAATTTGGAGTTTTCATTTGCCAGTAATAATTTTAACTACCTTGTATATTTGTGGCGAAAAATTGGGGGGGGGGGGTCTCTAAATCGCCACTGTTACAGATCGATATATGTAGAGATTAACATTAATTACGGGTCACTGACTGTGACCCAGATTACAAATTAGAATAATTGACCGTATCTAAGAATAATTTCGTGGCACCTTTCTTTCAAGTTCACTTGGATACCCTTTAGCCATTGCATATTAATATTTTCGTTCAATAACGAAATCTTACGATAAAATCCGTTAATTTGTGATTATTGTTCACTTGCTAATGATATGAAATTACGATTTGATCAATATGTCACAACAGAATTTTATTTCGGCCTAATCTGGATACTACAATTACCGACGTCTTGTCTGATGAATATTTCATCGTTAAACGAGATACGTACGCGGCAGATTTTAATCAGCATCGCTTACGCTCATTTACCTGATAGGCAGAGGCATACCTGTACACGTGTCCCGCGCGTCACACAGGTAGACATATTGATTTTCAAACTAAGGTTTTGTCCGTTGAATGGTGACATTTTTTAAAATAGTCAATATCATCCATGAACATACATTACTCTCAATACAGAATCAGACAATATGTTGTTCTTTCTTATGATATATAAATCATACATTGTATATAGAGTTTAGATCAAGCTGATCATTTCATTATACAGATAACTACTCGTGGATTTATTTAGGGCCGTCTTGAATAGGTTGATTTGAACATACGTAATTGATGTCATTTCATTTTTCATTGGTATTGAATACAAGTTCAATCTTTTCCATAAAGAGTTGAAATTTGTATTAGAAGTTAAAAAATAAATAAAATAAAATAAGAATACCAATGTAAATAAAGTGATGATCAGTGTTTCTTTGTTCTCATTTTTACAGAATTTTTTAAAGTCTCATATACACTGAGAAATGTTATGTGTACTATATGATGTACCTGTTTTAAAAGTTTAACATTGTTTCATTTTCTAGAACAAAGGTAACTAAAAAAAAAAAAAGATATCCTTGAATCACATGACAAAGTCTCTAAAAAATTTCCTTGATCCGCCAGCGCATTCCTCGTAACATGTAGCACGAAACGACTATATTCAATGATACAAGAGCTTGATAAATTTGTAAACTAAACTTGTAAATTATACATAAGACCCTCGTTAAACTGGTATTGTTTACCTTTGCAGGACATTGTAAAACATTGCACGATTGATTTTGAATGTAACATATTGCTCGAAATATAAAACCACGATCAGGTATAGTTTCATGCAACATGTGCAGGCATTTTCACTGCGGATTGGCCCCACTATAAAATGACCGTTCTCTCTCGGCCTCTGGAATTTTGATGGTTTTATGGAGAAAGTGAATGTGTATATAATGGGAGTTTTAAAAAAAAAAATCTCAACTACTACGAGGTACGTTTAAATTCTTTTGTCAAATTTCTCTTTCACTTGCATTTCTGAAAATAGTTTCAATTAATACTTTATCTATTCTTAATTCTTTTGATTTATTTCAAATTTCATCTATATTTCCTTTTTACAAAGACTCCTCTTTGCTGCATTGTACTCTTTCTTAATCACGTGACGTGATGTGTTCTGAAGATGAGATTTAAACCCATTCTTAAGTACTTGTGCCGCGGGAATGTCATGAATTCTTCCCATGGATCAAGTATTTAATATCGGGAATATTTATTCGTCCGGGAAAAAAAAAATCTGCTCTTTTTTTGGAGACATGATGTTTAAATCAGGTATGCACGATTCCAGGGAAAGTCGCGTAAATTATCATGGTAAGACTGTGTTTTTATAATTCTTCGATTTGATTTGAACATATTTTATATTTTCATAATTCTTTGATTTGATTTGAACATATTTTCTTGTCTGGGTGTTATAACAAAATGATTCAGCACAAGTTCTTAAACTTATAATTCTTTGGTCAGGTCTAATCCTTCTATTTATTATGCATATACATTTGCTCTCGAGCTCGCTCCACGTTTGGGATTATTGATTTTTAAATAATGATGGATTTTTGTCATAATTCAGACGAATCACAAAATATGTGCATGTGTTTTCTTCATTTTCAAAACGTGTGTGTGATAGTGCTACAATGACGTTACTCTTTCTTGTTGAAATTTGAAACAATGAATGTTGAAATGGGGTCAAGAGAACTTGGATTATAGGGCACTTCATTTTCGATGGAATCCATGACGTGCTAAAATATCGATCCATTCTCTCATTTGAAACATAAGCGTAATGATTATCAGGAAAAAAAAACATTTTCAAAATTTTGGGCACAAGTCTTCATTCGCAAAAGTAATAGCATGGTACCATCTTCGCTAGCCAGGGGAGGAGTGGACCTTTTACCCTTGGCTAGCGAATATAGACCAGTCACAGAAAAATGAACCTCCTCCTGGGAGGAGGGGGGGGGATTTTAGATGTTCTACTCCTACTCCTATTTGACAGAAATTTCAAGGTTCTCTACAAAATTATAGTGACCTTGAATCAACCTTGACATAAAAGAGAAACTACGACACTCATGTTGTTCTTTGTGTGTGAGATTTGATAGATTTTGAGACATAAAATACATAGTGTAGTGCCATCAATTTTACGCTATATACTTCACTGAAAATTTATATATTATGTATGAAAAATCATTCTGAACTTAGTTTTGCTCGCTAATTATTATGAAATCTAAAGTATGCATTAAAAAACATCCGAACACAAATTTTGTACATGTAAACGATTTTTAAAAGTTTAATCAATAATGGTGCAGAAGTATGACATCTAAATCTTTATAATTGACTTTTTTCTCTAAACTTATAATCCTTTGTAAGAGTGAAACGAAAACCTTGAGTATATAGTGTTCTTACAGTCAAGTAATATCTATGATTGTTCAGGAAAAAATTAAGACACTGAGACCAGGAACTGCAGATACGTGTTAATGATATAAAGGTACTACAAATTGACTCTAGATAATTTTATGAAAGTAGTTTAGGAAAGTGATTATTTTCAATAAATTGAATAGTAAAGATTAGAATATGACTAATTATGGCGGCATTACGCACATAGATAAGAAGAATACATTCTTAATTTGAGCAGATAGCAAAGAAAATATTCCTAACATTCAAACACCTGGCCTGGATTTCTCGGAAAAATCTTAAACTAATTAAGTTTGAGTTTTTTTAATTTGAGCAGTCAAAATTTTAGCAAAATCTCAGACTTAAGTCCAAGTTTCGACTTGAGTTTCTCAGGAACTGCTGGCGATCTACAGGACACATTGGACGAATCTTATAATTTCCGTGAACATAGAACATTTTGTGCGAGTAGCTAGAAAATATCGATATTTATTTTTTCCAAGGGTTGACCTCCCACAAAATAGTTTCAATTGCAACGGAAATATTTTTAAAAATGTAAAAGAATTTCATTGTATAAAAATGACATCTTCAGGTGTGTGTGTGTGTGTGTGTGTGTGTGTGTGTGTGTGTGTTGAGAAACAGGTTCTAAAAAATTCAAAAATTTCCTGTACTACATACATCGTTACAATGCTGTGAAATATAAAATGTCTAATTACTTAATGCACTAACATCAACGCAAGGGATGTCTCAATGAATAAATATATTTTGACAAGTGTTCATATAGAAATAATAACAAATGTTTTGATATGTATCCCCATTCTGGCTCCCATAACCTTTCAACATCTGGTGTACTATGTGTTTCTTGAATACACTATAGAAGCATTTTTATATCTTACCCAATTAAATGCATCCTTGTGCTTTTGATTACTTAATACAAATCCTCTAACATTCATACTTAATATACTTAAACTTTCTACCTTACTAGATATATTTTTGTATGAAATTAAAAAAGAAACCTTATACATATCTATGAATTGCTGAAATAAAGGTGCACACCCTCACACACACTGACACAAACACACACAAAAACACACACTATGAGAAACACATGTTACATTCTCAAGTCTAAATTGTTAGGCATACCTTAAAGCCTAAAGTCAAATGTCACACCTATTTCTGGCAACTCCTCTCTGTTTGTGGTCACCTCATATCTACTTCTTTCACATATTAATTTTTTTGTCAATGTCATCGATGACATCTATTTTATGTCTTTTCCCGTTTTTGTCCATGGCGAATACATGTATGTACCCGTTAAGGTACCATGAACTATCAATCACATGTCCGCGTTGTTCTCAATTTTTTCAGTAATTGTGCATTCATGTTTGTGATGTGATCCACCATAATGAAATTGCTCTTAAGCTTCTCCCTCTTTCCTCACATCATTGTTTAGGAACTTTACAATCACTGGTTTTGGATGTTTTTTGCTGCTGCATGGTATCCGATGTATTGCCAGGATGTCTCGCTGGTCCATGTCTACACCTGCCTTTTCTGTAACTATTGCACTGAATTCCTCTTTTAACTTCTGACCTTGGTGCTCTGACCTATTTAGAATCTTTATATTATTTTTCTGCGAGTACTGTTGGTTAACTGAATAGTTGATTATAAAGTCTGAATATCTTTTTTGCATGTAAAGAAGATTCTCGCTTGTCACAGGAACGATTATAGACAATAATATCAAGTGGAATTATCAAGATAACATATTATTTCAACTCCCCATCAAGTGCTTAGTTGACAAGTTTAGTTCAAGTTTCATTTCATGCTTGCAAAATAAAGTGAACCAAAAATATTGATCGTTGAAGCATTAGCATATATTGGTTGCAAATATAGCAGATGATTTTCATAATTTTAAAGTATGTGCAGCATTGTCAAATATAAGGGAAAGGTCGCTGGGTATTAAGTTTTGTAATAGACCCAGTTTGGAAAAATAATGGCAATTTCAAATGTTTTATATATATATGTATATGTATATATATATATATATATATATATATATATATATATATGTGTGTGTGTGTGTGTGTGTGTATATATATATATATCCTATGTATATGACCTTGTCTGTTCTCTTTAGCGTACAGCCCTAAATCAATATCGTACACCTGCGTCATTTTGTCTAAGTCATTATTATGTTTCGATGTGTATGTAAGTCCCTGTTAAATATCTAAGTATATCTGTAAGATTGTATATTGTATCTTACACACTGATCTCTGTTAGCAGTCTGAGAGAAATGAATAAATGTGAACTTACAGTGTACACAGTAGATAACAGCGACGATTAAAACAACGATCGAGAGACTGTTCACAGAAAATCAGGATCAAGTTGGCACATCGAAAGTCTGTATCGGGGAAATACATGTAGTTTTTCATCTCTATCAATGTCAGGGACTATCAAAAGTGTCTGACAACTCTGTGTACTTTGAGATTTTGTTAGAAAACAGAAGGACATTTATTTGTGACGGGGAAAACCGTCACTACCGCTGAAAGATCATCCCCTTACCCCCGCCCCAAGTGATGGGACCTGACAGATTCCTTTACCGAGTCGGCGCTTAATGGCCTCAAAAGTAGAATACTGACGTCAATGAATTTCCCAAAGTGTCATCGGCAAACGGAATTTGAAAGACAGAAAATTGTTGGTTTGTAAAATAAAGCTTTGGCTGAATTATAAACAACAAATCACAGAAACATGCAATCGACCACTGGACCCAGATCTTTCTTCTTCTTCTTTTCATACCTTTCCAAAAAGTATTCCACCTCGATGTACAATATATGTATGTATCGACGGTTAAACATTTACACTGAGAAGATTTTTCGGTGGTACGCATTTTATTGAGGGAATAAGGGGGGATATCTGTACAAAAGTTTGGTGCCTGTGATCACAGATTCCCGGTTTGATACAGACCGATTGCGTACTCAGAGATGTGAGCGAGTCTTTAATTTCATTAAATGTCATGTGAAGTTGGCGAAGAATTTTAATGATTTCTAATCATGCTGTAATTTTGAAAAAGGGGTATTTTTTTTAATTTTTGTTTTTAATTTTTATTTCAATACTGAAAAACTCAAGACTCCTCTCACACCTCTTATTTGACATTCCTCTAACTTTGTACAGCTTTTATGGAAGCATTTTAGATGTGCATGTGTCTTTCTGGAAGTGATTGGACATTCTTTGAAAAATTTGCATGTACATGATCATGATGTAGTTGAACTTTGTCATTTTTAGTCATGGTACCTACTTTGTGTAACCAACTCTTCTCACAGCTTTTAAAAGTTTAACATTTTTCAGACCTCACATACATTGCAGATGTTATAAAATCATTGAAGATATACATGTGACATTTTGAAAATGCTTCCATGTTTTAAAAATTCTACATATGATAAATATATTTTTTTCCAGTATATTTTGTACTGCTGTCTCTATGATAGATAACATATTTCAGAGCAACCTGGTCATTTCTGTTCTTGAATCAATTTTTTTATTGATCTTTTGATGAAATGACACTGGATTAATAAGGTATACATAGTGACATAAGATAAGCAAGGGTAAAAAATTGTGCAAATAGAAGAAGAAGAAGAGAAAATAATTTTCTCATTTTTTTTCTTTCACAAGAAATTTGATATCAAATCTAAAATAGCTCAAATATCAGGCAAATTATCTGTTACTTTTGCAAATATAGACTAATTCTCCGGGTTTTGAAAACACATCTTGTCCTATTTTATTTTATTCTGCTGGAGACATACATGTAAGTTATAATTCTGATTGAGGAAATAAAGTAATATTTTACTACACCGCTGAATCCACCGCAGAATATAGTCCCCTCTAATTCCAGTTCCCAGTGCTAAATGTCACTACTGTACGCAAGACAGAATAATGATGTGGCCCCATTACCCAATTAATGTTTTAAACTGCCAAAAAATACATGCACATCTGGTGCATAATCCTTGCTTATTTTCCTAGCTTGTCTAAATATTGTGATAAGAAATCATCCTTAATGCAAACAATACTTATTTTCAAGTAAAATTTTCGGCCATTATTACACTCTTAATTAAGTTCATTCGTGTATACATAATTTAGATCATGAAATTGGTGGATATTTATAGTGTATGGCAGCATCTGTAGGGCATTAAAATTATCTATATTCAGATAAGGATACGGTGTTTCTTACAAACTTTTATATCTCAATAAAAATATCTACATGACCTGTGTGTCACAATGACTTGTATAACTCTTTATTTAGACTTTTTTCAATACCTCTATAATGCTTGACATTCCCCTGAAACTTAGTGTACCTACATACGCAGGGGGCGGATCCAGAAAACTGATACATATTTTAAATTTCTTTGAATAGCAAGCATTTATTCTTAAAGGTCAAGTACGGTGATTTTCCTAAAACTTGAGTTTTATACAGAAAAATGTCTGTCGTACACTTATGAATTAATTTCCATGGCAATTTTGATAAAAATCATTTAGCGTAAATTACACGGCGCTATCAAACTTTTACCTGAGCGATCGATAAATGTGTTGTGACGTGAGTTATCGCTCGTAGCTTATGACGTCATCTGAGACAACTTTCGATTGCATTGATGGCTTTGATAGTGTTTACATTGAAAAGTCCTGCATTTATGGTACAATGCGCTGCTTTGAACTGCAATGTGAAATCGGGATAGGGATTAAGTATGTTTCTTTTCCCAAAAGACCCTAAATTTCGAAGAATTTGGACACTGAAACTGACAAGAGGCCCAGGGGCCTTATAGGTCACCTGAGTATCATGTAACAACCTTCCAATGTTTGAATTAGGTTTGTGTTTAAATATAAGAATTTTACTTTTGGATGGAAGAAACATTGAATAGCTATGTGGTCAGCCCCGCCTTTGCACCAGAACCCCTGACCCAGGGGCCATAAATTTCAGTTTTGAAAGAAGCATCCTTGATCATCATTATCATACTATTAGTTTGTCTACTTAATACCCAGCAGCAGAGGAGAATATTTTCAAAGAAATAAAATGCATTTTCACTATATGATCAATAGGGCCCCACCTTAATACCAGAACCCCTGACCCAGGGGCCATGAATTTCACAATTTTGAAAGAGGCATCCTTGCTCATCATAACCATGCTATTGGTTTGTCTACTTAATACCCAAGGACAGAGAAGAAGATTTTCAAAGAAATAATGCATTTTCACTATATGACTTATAGAGCCCCACCCTAGCACCAGAACCCCTGATCCAGGGGCCATGAATTTCACAATTTTTAACAAGAGGTACTGTGAGCAATGCTCACTAAGAATACTCCCCGCTTACCCCAATCTCCCAAAGGGTGTTGGTAATAGGTATAAACTACCTCTTTTCTGAGTGTTGCTACTTCGATGTCCAGTGCGCATGACCTTTGGCCCCAAAATCGATAGGGATCATCTTCATCCCATGGGTAGTCCATATATATGATATGGTGACTGTAGGTGGAAAGGATAACGCTTTAGAGCCCGGAAACCATATTGCTACTTCAATGTCCAGTGCGCTTGACCTTTGACCTTTTGACCCCAAAATCGATAGGGAACATCTTCATCCCATGGGTAGTCCATATATATGATATAGTGACGGTAGGTGGAAAGGATAATGCTTTAGAGCCCGGAAACCATTGCGTATACAGACGGACGGACGGACAGACGGACAACCCGATTCCAGTATACCCCCCCCACAACTTGTTGCGGGGGGTATAAAGAGGCATCCTTGCTCATCATTACCATGCTATTAGTTTGTCTACTTAATACCCAGAGACAGAGAAGATTTTCAAAGAATTTCTACACTTTCACTATATGACCAATAGAGCCCCACCCTGACACAAGAACCCCTGCCCCAGGGGCCATGAATTTCACAATTTTGGTAGAGGGCTCAACGCTCATTATAATTATGCCCACAGTTTGGCTTCTTGATGTCCAGGAGTAAAGAAGAAGATTTTTTAAAATTACACTCATTTTGATGGTTTTTGCCCCACCCCTCAGGCCCCAGGGGGGCAGGGACCACGAATTTCACAATTTTTGTTCCCCTCCACCCACAGATGCTATATGCCAAAATTGGTTGAAATTGGTTCAGGGGTTTCAGAGAAGAAGCTGAAAATGTTCAAATGTTAACGCACGACGCACGTCGCACGACGCACGACGACGGACAAAAACAGATAGCAATAGGTCACCTGAATGAATTCAGGTGACCTAAAAAGAGACACTGAGATTTGTGACAAGCCACGAGGATCAGTGAGCGACACTTTTTGATTAACGAGGATCAGATTCCCATCAACCCTGACGCATCATCCTTGTTTGACTCCAAACAAAGTGCAAAGTGATATCGACTGGGCATCCTACAAAACAAGTGGAGGGATGTATTTCAATTATAAAAAGTTCGACCCAAAAAGGGGGATACAATCCATCCCTCTCTACATCCACCACTGAATGCATTGTATTCATTGGATTTGTGATTGCACATAAAAATTAATGTCACCCATTACCTAGTTCGAATTCATTTTATTTCATTTATTAAATGAAATATCTTTCAAATATTGTCGTACTCATACTATATTTATTTAAGGGACTCATCGTTCCATTTTTTCACTATATATATTTTGAAAAAATAAAATATAGTAAAAATGGAAATGAACTCAAATTAAAAAAAAACCATTTTGATAAAACCTTATTTATTGCGAGGTCAGTCCAATTTCCAAAGCTTTTTTTTTTTCCAAGTTCATTATGCAAACAAGTACAAGTTTTTCCTTTTCCTAATATGCTTTTAAGTAATTAATCCAATGAATCATTAAGGCAAAATTTCACACCTCAACATGCTACAATTTGTTAACTTTGTCACTGGTATTAAACTGATGATAGTAACGATCGTAACTATCATCCCAAGATGGCGGAAGGAAATTCCAGAAAGACCACGTTTACTTATTATATCTATTTGTATTGTTTATTTGCGAATGATATGTAGGCAAGAAATATCATACACTAGCAACAATTACGATCAGGTGTTATTTTATCTTTTATACGGCTCATATGAACGGCAAAATTCGTCGTTGAAAAAACAGCGAGGATGATAGTAACGAAATGAATGATGATAGTAACGTAAGAACTTTCGTTACTATCATCCTCGCTGTTTTTCAACGACGAATTTTGCCGTTCATATGAGCCGTATAAAAGATAAAATAACACCTGATCGTAATTGTTGCTAGTGTATGATATTTCTTACCTACATATCATTCGCAAATAAACAATACAAATAGATATAATAAGTAAACGTGGTCTTTCCGGAATTTCCTTCCGCCATCTTGGGATGATAGTTACGATCGTTACTATCATCAGTTTAATACCAGTGTTTGTGCCGTATAATATTTCTAATAGGCCTAATTTACATTTCATGATATTGTATCTACATGTAGATGTTTTAAAAGGGGGGGAGGGTTACAAATAACGTTGTGCACAATAAGTTTTTTCTTTTGTCTTTTGTTATTCTTTTTTCAAAAAGGCATTTTTCAATTAAATATATATAAACTATATATAAATCTATAAATACACTATCTAGCTAAACACATTTGAATCTGAATCTGATCAATCTCATACTAGTAAATCCCATTAAAAAATACAAAAGGTGAGAGTCAATCTAGTTAAAATCAGATCCTAAAATACGCTCACAATCGCTACAATTGAGTATACGACGAGTATCTATGAAGTCTGATTTTGATTATCCTAGATTGTGTAAAATACAAAGGTTCTCTTTTGATAGAACATTTTTTTTTCCAATATCATTCCCATTTTCTATGGACCGGCCCGGTAAAAAATTTCTAACTGAGATTCCGATGAGATATTTGTCGAACATATGCATATAAATTTTACTATCTGATGGTTTCGCCGAAACGGGTGCATGTACAAACATTATAAAGGTTGAATCCCTTAACTCAAGTGTATCTACGGTATTTCACCGTCACTATCCACGGTGTTGCTAAAACTGGCAATTTCTCACAGAAATTAAAACGATGAGATACAAGCGTAAACAACCACAATTGTCTCAAATGACGTAATAAGAAAGGGCGACAATTCCTTCATTCGTTTCTATAAACAACGATTTTTGAAATAGGTATTTTGCGCATTTACCTGGATTAAAAAAAAAAATAAACACATCAATAAACTTTTCAAAAGGGTTTTCAATGAATTATAAACTTTATTTTCAAATCTATTTTTATTTCACTTGACCTTTAAATGCGTTTTATCTACGAAATTATTCAGATGCAATAGAATAGACATTCCCACTTTGTATATTAGTAACATCAAGGACGCTTACCATTGTGTTTTTTGTGCCCTAAATGCAAAGCTACCAGCAGGGGTGTCGGGTGTCGGGAAGTATTTGACATTGGGGAGGCGATTTAACATTTTAAATAAATATTTTCAAAATATTGCGTTTAGCATGATTAATTTATATGAACCGATAAATTCAATACAGGTGATACATTAAGATTTGTTTCTTTTTAAATATCAGAGTAAATTTTAAAATAATAATATTTTGATATAATTTACCTTGTCATAATCACTGTGTAGAAATGGACCAGGGTAAAGTAGTTGTCCTAGTCCAAGATGGCGACAGGCGAATACGCTTCAAACTTTCCTCTTTAAGATATTGATGTTTTCTGTCTAAATTTATTCTGTACCAATAGGTAGTGTTGGTTCTAAATGGCTATCTGGAGGTTTTATTTTAATTGGGCGTATTTAACTCGAAGATTTGCTACAGATTAGGGTAAAGTTTTTGGAATGTTAACACACGATTAGCGTGAAGTTTTTTCGCGATTAGGGTAAAGTTATTAATTGTACATTCAGATATGCAATGTTTTTATTCTATCCTTCGTTTTATAATTGATATAGAACTGTAAAAGCTTTTAAAGGAAGTCAAGCTGCGTGTAATTATAAAATTTGAGTAATTTTTGACGTCATATCATATTTTCTATTTCACGTCCGTTATTTTTGTCATATGGAGAATATAATATATTTATTTAATAATCCGTCGTGAAATTGAGGTTTCCCTTGGTGTACAGTATTACAGGTACAGGTAAATTCTCTGTGAATGTCACCGACATTAAATGCGTTTTCCAGGAGGACATTAGAGATCACAAACAAATAAATATGCGTATCTTGCAGATTTGTAACAACTCCAGCGGTATCTCAGTGATGTCTGAGAGCATTCGCTTCGTAGCCAGTAGGGCGTGAGTTCACTCCCCGCTCGTGGGATGGCCGCATCAAACCTATAAGTCAGGGATTGCTCCTGCGCCAAAATCACGGATCTTTTGGATATTACCTTAAAATCGGAGGTCCCGTGTAGCGACAGGTGTTGGCACATTAAAGAATCCTCACTGCTACGGCTGCAAGCGCTCAATATAGGTCTAAATATTATGTGGTACTTCACCTACAACTGGTGGCGTTTCAATAGGAGTGAAAAATAATTCTCGATGGGACATAAAACAAACAAACAACCAAAATGAAAATGTTGTCAGTATATATCATCAAATGTGGTCCCATGTTGGGAATGATTTCTGTAAGCTAGACTAGTTGAATTGGCATGGGTGTCGGAACAAGGGGAGGGTGGGGGCTTAATCGTCACCAAGAATTTCCTCAAAACATACATGTTTCAGCCGAAGGTGTCCTGATCAACAAAGCCAGCCATTTCTAATATACTTTTGACGCCTATGCTTTGCATAGTCTAATTTCATTTAATCAATTTCAAAGAAGTTAAGTTTTATTATTACTATTTATGTATTTATTTATTGAATTTTCGCAATTTGTAACTTTGTTTTTCGTATTCAGCATTGTTTTTATTCAAACTCGGAAGGTCTGTAATATAATTTAGTTTGTATATCCGTTATGTTTCTAACTATTTAGAATGTAGCAGTTCCACGAATAATTCAATTACGAGGACTGACAAATTACTACATGTAGTCACCTAACATTGTTACTGGGTCCGATGGAAACTTAATTGTTTTTCAAAAGGGCGAATCGAAGCAAGTACCCCAACCGACGACTTATGTTAACCACAAAGTAGTGTGTTCTGCTTTGAGGAAGGCGGATAATTTCACCATTCTTGTAAAGTTGAGGATCGTATTACTATGTATTTATACCATTACCTTCACTTTGGTTTTTATCATATGACACAGTCCCTCTAAAACACCCATGGGGCGCCCTGTACACAACAGACCAGAAGTCATGAATGGTATCGGTATACCGTATATCTAGAATTTAACGTCCCTCTCGAGATTTTTTTACTGATATTTAGGAGAAATAACCATGTCAAGATGATGAACATCTATTTTCGGAAAACCTCTAAAATCACCCCCTCCCCTCTATTCAAACACGTCTACTCGTTTTTGCAAAATGTTCTTCATCCTCGTTTTCGTCAGTTGTTTACAGTTTTTCTTCGATTCTGTTTCACATCTTGAGGATTTCAGGTTCAAAGTGTTAATGTTTTCTATGATACATTGATCTATAGCTGTTTGAAAGTATATATTTTCCCGCAACAAAATTAACTTTACACTGTTTTTCAGACGCAGTTTGTTTAAATATGTAAGATATATCATAAGGGTCTGCTTGAGTTTGCCACTGTGTTCTTAAAAAGGAAGAATTTAATTCTTTTGATGTTTTTGACATTTTTTTTTCTAGAAATGTTTTTCGTCTCCTCAGTATGAAGAGTTCGTATGATTTCCGAATTAGGTTTAAATTTTGAATTGCAGTAACATTATCAAATAGTTCATATCGGCCTGGATAGCACCTAACTTGTAAGGGTCCCAGGTTCGATACCCGATTGTTCCAAAGATGAACACAAAAGTAAGACATTAGGACAGATATTGAAACAACCAATTAATTCAACAATTTACTCATCTACTAAGTTATTTCTGTAGGCGTTACCCTAGTCATTAAGATTGATCAAGTTTCCTTCACCCTAGTCGTAAATTTGCTTTACCCTAATCATGGTCGAATTTTAAAACCGCTATATCGCTGTGCTAGGCGCTGATCATGCAAATTTTATTGAATATTTACCTTCTATTATTTAGACTATTACAACATTAACCATCACTTTTGCAATATATACTTCATATATTTGTATATTAGGTGCAAAATAATGCAAGCGTACTTGCCTGTCGCCATCTTGGACTAGGGTAACGTACTTTACCCTGGTCCGTTTCTACAGCGATGATGTAACCATGTATAAAATCAAGAGGGGTTGAAAGAACGCAGTATTGAAATATTACAAATCCTCTGTTTTGTACATGTGGACGTTTTAACGAAGATGTATATCATTTCTTTTTCGCTTGTAAAAATTACTCTAGAGCTAGAAATAATCTTTTTAATCGCCTTTTTATGCTTGACTTGGTCAATAATGATACAAAATTGTTATTATGCGGTGATGTTAATTTGCCTCTACAAACTAATATAGATATTTTTTCAGCTGTTCATAGATTCATAGAAGATACTTGTAGATTCATTGTACATTTTACCTGTTAATCTTGCATGACATATTGTAATTTTAGGAGATGGATTTGTAACTTGTTAGAACTTGTTCCCAATCCTTTTGATTTCATCAATAAAATATGTTATTGTGGGTTGTTGTTTTTTTAAATAAAGGGTTTATTAATACTTGTTGTAATCCTCCATTTGAAACGTAAGAATATGTGTCAAAAGGTATATATATCCAAAAACAACAACAACAAAAAACTCAACAAGTTGTTTTAGACAGCGATTTTAAATAATTTTCAGTATTTTTCTTTAATTCAGATGCCTATACCTTGTAATAATTTTAGATCATTTTTAAAGACTTTGTTTTTTCTGCTATGACGTATTGATTGAGCCTTTTAAACTTCCGTGCTTCCTTCGCAGAAAACTTCTTTTTGCTGATAACTTTGGTTCGTGAATTTGCCAAAAACTACCATTTCGTTCATACGAAAATACGTTGATGAAAACAATACCTTGACTTTCAATTTAATTCGTGGTCTTGTCCAAATCAAGAGAGGTGGGAATAATTATTCAACAAAACAAAAACGACAGTACGTTACGATGTTTATTTTATTCCAGATCACTATTTACATTGTGTTTCTATGGGTTTGTAGCCTTTGTATTTTATTGTAACTACATGTATTTACATTGTTAGGATAAGATTTATTTCGCAACCAAATGTTTACGTTGAAAGCACATACTAAAACAATGTAGTTTCAAATATTGAACTTTGATAATCAAAATCTGTCAATGTGAAAAAGTTGACAGAATCAAATCAATATTGAATTTATTGTATTGAAAAAAAAGTCAATATCTATAACAACTGCTTACTAGTTGTAAGATTCTCCAACAAATCAAGAGAAAAAACTGTTTTTCCATCTGCATGTTTTGAAATTTGGAATCGTGTAGTCCTTTCCTGCGCAGATTGACAGTATTCGTGTTTCTTCGAGAAATTTAAGTAACTGGTGTAATCGGTTGTTTGGATATTTGAATTGTTATTATATGTAAATTTGCGCATTGTTACTTCAATCAACAAACAGGGACAGTAGCCGACACAGCGACTTCACGACTAATTCAAATACTTGTACATTTTGACTTCACCGTCTCCACAAAGCCAGATATTATTGTCATTGTCTGTACACAGTCCGTATTCACGAGATATTCCATGATCCCTGGTCAGTAGGACGGTGATAAACTCTCCGTTCTGATCAATCATGTGGACGCTGTCAACATTGCCAGCAGTGACTACCACTAGGATCCGCCCGTGGACGTCGGTACAGATTCCATAAGGACTGAATTTTGATTCGTCCTGACGACCTCTGTAGGAGAACCGGTGATTTCCGTCCCTGTCCACCACCACCACGGCTTTATTGGGGATACCGTCTGACGTGCAGATGTCGCCGTTCACGTTTTCTGTTATATATGTAGGAAATCTATAAAGAGGCTGACCCTGGGCGTCGTACTGACTCTGCCACAGCTCACGACCCTCCTTGTTGTATCGGACCACTCTCCCGTCACCAAACATCATCCCCACCAGTATGTCGCCGGTCCTGTGGGAGGAGTACACACTGCGGGGCCTCCAGTTTCCCGTGGTTGTGATTACAGTTGTGGTCTTCCTGTCTGATGTGTATTTCTTGATGCTTTTGTTTGATTCGTCGATGTACAACAAATCACCATCGTGAGTTACAGCGTGATAACCGTACAATGAGGACGAATCTGTTTTAATCTCGTCCAGTTTGTTTCCAGTCTTGTCCATGAGCATGATCTGGCATTTGTCATCTCCAACCCAAACTTTGTCTACCGATACACAGGAAATCTGACGTAAATTTCTAGAGGGTACATCGAATTCGAGACTTTTTACAGGAGAACTTATAGAAATATCTTTTGACACGTTTAGTGTTATTGAAATTTGATGTTTTGGTTTTTCATACACAGATTTCTTTGGCATACTTAGTTTTCCAAACAGCTTCATGACCCCGTCCTTGTTGATGATTTCTGGTTGGTGCTGAGGATCTTCTAGGCTTGGTAATTCAGGATCTGTAACTTCAGACTGGAGTATTTCATTTCGCAGCGCTAGCTTCTCGTACGGTCGTTTTTCTTCATCTTCAAACCCGTCGATGAAATCTTCATAGTTGGATATAAAACGAGATATAATGGCTGTTTGATTTTCGAATTCCTCATCCAGGGATTTGTCGCTGATATCAAGATCTCCGAGTTTCTCCTGGAGAATGGTGTCTACTAAATCCTTAATCTATTTTGCATCTTCTCGCAGTCGTCTCCTTATGTCGGTTCTTTTCTCCTTGGACTTTGTTCTCTGATCAGATAATTTCTTTAAGCGGTCACGCAGCTTTGGGAGTATATTCTTCTTCGCGTTTTGAATCTTGTCTCTGCAGGGTTTCTCGGTGTCTTCCAATGTGTCGTCAATGTTTCTGAATGTGTGACCTTTATGGTTTTCTTTCATACACCTGATGCAGATCGGAAGCTTGCATTCCTGACACGCCATGTCATAAGAGAATTCTGGATGAATGTGACAGGATTCGGTGTTTGGAGATGTCGTCTGCCTCTCCTGGTAGGGGACGATGACGTGGGATCTGGTGGCGTTGCTCTTGGTGTGACGGTCTCGGCATACCTGACACAGGTTGTCGGTACATGTGTTACAGTAATATTCAGCGTTCGCCTCACACTGTGTACACTCCACATAGTGCTGGGCAAACTTTATGTCTCGTCTGGACATCTGTAGATTGTAGACCAAACATAAATAATCAGAATTTAAAAACAAGGAGGGGGGGGGGGGAGTTCTAAATCTAGTACGATATCTTTAAAAGTGGTTTTTAGCTCACCTGAGCTGAAAGCTCAAGTGAGCTTTTCTGATCGCTTTTTGTCCGTCGTCTGTCTGTCTGTCTGTTAAACATTTACATTTTCAACTTCTTCTCCAAAACCACTGGGCCAATTTTAACCAATGTTGGCACAAATCATCCTTGGGTGAAGGGGATTCAAAATTGTTTAAATGAGGGCCAACCCCCTTATCCAAGGGGAGATAATAGCAAATCAGTAAAAATACACTGAATATTTTTAAAAATCTTCTTCTCCAGAACCAGTAAGCCAATTTCATTCAAACTTAATGCAAATCATCCTTAGTTGAAGGGAATTCAGAATTGTTCAAATTAAGGGCCAGGTTCTGTTCAAAGGGGAGATAATCACAAAAGTGTAAAAATAGGGTGGGGTCATTTAAAAATCTTCTTCTCATGAACCACTATACCAGTATAGTTGAAATTTACGTGGAAGTTTGCTGACATAATGGAGATTCAAGTTTGTTCATATCATGGCCCCCAGGGGTCGGATGGCGCCACAATAGGGGAAACCATATTTTATATGTATTTATATCGGAAAAATCTTTTAAAATCTTCTTCTCAAGAACCATTGAGCCAGAAGAGTTCAAATTTACATGGAAGCTTCCTGACATAATGCAGATTCAAGTTTGTTCATATCATGGCCCCTGGGGGTCGGGTGGGGCCACACTAGGGGAAACCACATTTTATATGTATTTCTATAGGAAAAATCTTCTTCTCAAGAACCATTGAGCCAGAAGAGTTCAAATTTACATCGAAGTTTCCTGACATAGTTCAGATTCAAGTTTGAAGCTTTATGACATAGTTCAAATTCAAGTTTGTTGAAATTATGGCCCCCAGGGTGTCAGGTTTTGCCACAATAAGGGAAACCGTATTTCATATGTGTAAATATATGATAAATTTTTAACAATCTTCTTCTCAAGAACTACTGTGCCAAAAAAGTTGAAATATACATGGAACCTTTATGACATAGTGCAGTTTCAAGTTTGTTCAAATCATGATCTCCGGGGGTCAGGTATGTCCACAATAGGGGAAACCGTTTTTCATATGTGTTAATGTAAGATAATTAATCTTTAAAAATCTTCTTCTCAAAAACCATTGTGCCAGAAAAGTTGAAATTTACATGGAACTTTTATGACATAGTGCAGATTCAAGTTTGTTCAAATCATGGCTCCCGGGGGTCGGGTTGGGTCCACAATAGGGGAAACTGTATTTCATATGTCTTAATATAGGAAATCTTCTTCTCAAGAACGACTGTGCCAGAAAAGTTGAAATTTACATGGAAGCTTTATGACATAGTTTAGATTCAAGTTTTTCAAATCATGGCCCCCGGGGGTCAGGTGTTGCTACAATAGGGGAAACCGTATTTCAAGTGTGTTAATATAAGAAAAATCTTCTTCTCAAGAACCACAGTCACTGTGCCAGGAAAGTTGAGATTCACAAGGAAGCTTTATGATAATCTTCAGATTTACTTAAGTGACTCAGGTGAGCGATGTGGCCCATGGGCCTCTTGTTTTTTTTAAATTTTTACCGATAGACAGAGGACTGTGTATGTAAATGTGCTTAGCTTGTTACCAAAAAATAAAACAAAACTAGGATAACCGAAACAAGTTTCCACTTGCAAAGTACATATTAAAACGAAAGTAGAAAAATTCAAGTTATTGAATCAAAATTCAATATTTTATCACTCAGGAATTGTTGCTGTCAAAGTGGAAACTGTTGTTGAAAATTACTATCTTATGAACTCTTCCTGAAATTTTATACGGCACGTATCTAAAGCTAAACCATTTCTAATATTTCATTTCCTCAGCCACTATATAGGCCTATTTAAACATTTGAAGGGGATTCTTAATTGAAATAAATTTACCAGTAGTTATAAAACATACCTGCTTAGATACAAAGTGTAAACATTAAGCTACAGTCGATGAAGCTGTCGTAAATCTGGGTACATACACGTAAACGGATGGGAAATCGGTCGAGGTGAAAATCTATGGAGCGCCGCCTGTGTAACAACATTATAAGCACGACATCGATCACAATGTCTTTTCAATATCTACAAAGAAAACAAGAAACGTAAGATTTATAAACATCGCATGTATTGAAAAAAAAACAAACCAAAAAACAAAAACAAAAAAAACACCACAAAACATTTGTTTTTAACATAAGCACAAAAAAGTACATAGTCGGTTAAAAAGCTCTACAGAGCTTGTGTTTGATATGTTGAATGTATATAGTGCCGACTTTAAATAAAATTTACTTTACTTTACTTTTCAGGGTGATGTAAGGTGAAATGGGCGAATAAAAATAGATAATGTAAGCCCCCCCCCCCCTCGATTTGTGATCGTTGTTTCTATTTTGTTGGGTTTTTCCGATATTGAACATGATACAGCAGCGTGTGTCTCTAACATCTTAGAAATTGTACAAGAACTAGTTAACTAGTTGTGTGTGTTTGGGAAAAAATGCTTGTGTATGTAATGTGTGACTGTATATATAAATGCTCGCTGCCTATGTTTACTTGTACTATATAATTTCCTATTTCTCGATCAATGTAATTTCTGTGTAATTTTCTATTTGTTCTATATTATTTTCTATTTGTACTATATCATTTTTTATTTGTACATGTACTATATTATTTTCATTTTGTGCAATACTATTTTCTATTTGTACATGTACTATATTATTTTCATTTTGTGCAATACTATTTTCTATTTGTACATGTACTATATTATTTTCATTTTGTGCAATATTATTTTCTATTTGTTGTGTATTATTTTCTATTTGTACATCATTTTCTATTTGTATTATTTCATTTGTACTATATACTTTTCTATTTGTAGTAAATTATTTTCTTTTTGTAGTATATATTTTGTTTCACAATCTGATTGAGTGTGTATTGGTTAACGTCCCTCTCGAGAATGTTTCACTCATAGGGGGTCGTCACCATTGCCGGTGAAGGGCTGTATCGTCCCGCAAAAACCGAGATCCCGTGTCACACCAGGTGTGGCACGATCTAAAGATCCCTCCCTGCTCAATGGCCATATATAAGCGTCGAGCATAGGCCTAAATTTTGCAGCCCTTCACTGGCAGTGGTGACGTCTGGACATGCTGAGTGAAATATTCTCGAGAGGGACGTTAAACAGCATCCAATCAATCAATCAATCAATGCAACGCGTCATCTGATTGGTCTAGACAGTCACGTGCCAGCTGGGATGATAAAACTTCATATCTCCCTCTCAAACATCATATATCTCCCCCATCATATT